>NC_089276.1:21354058-21654058 GCF_963678975.1 Dysidea avara
CCCAGTTCTGGTTCACTGTGTGGCAATAGCTGTTTCGCATGGCTGCCGGAAGCTTTGCTTTGGTGGTGGTGAGGGTGCCACGGTGGGTGACTGAACAGAAAATAGCCAAGTGCCAGAGTGGCTCATATGGTGACTCCAGCCTTAATATTGGGCTCTCAAGACCACCTGTGCCACTGAACAGTAAAGAATATTATGTAGAAAATATCTGGGCAACTGTCCAAGGCTGTTCACATCTCTAGTCTCGTGTTTAAGCTGGCCAGTGGTATTACAAGGTGCCAAAGTGTTCCCAGTGGCTAGCACACATAAAAGCAGCCTGAGCAAATCAGTGGCATGGCTGTGGTGCAAATGTGTAGAGTACTGATGTGGCTATCCATTCATGGACTTCACTTGTGTGTTAGATTGACAAAACATTTGGTCACATTTGTTGCTTTCTATGTAAGTTGACTATTAATTGAGTCTTTCTGCATAAGTGCAATTAAGCATATACATGCAGCTATAATGTGTGTGTATCATGAGTTCTGATCTAGCAACAACCCTAAGGCCTGAGTTGAGCAGCACTAGCATGGTCAACACAGTGTAGTGCAAAATTGCAATAATATTATATGTTTCATATGTGACTGGATTTGTGGAAAGGGGTCTTTCACACACATTTAATTTGCCAAATTTGACTATTCATAATTTCATATTGGAGAGAGCTATTGACTTGAACTTTGGTCAGGATTGAGTACCAACATAGCTGAATAGATGGTGAACCATACAGATTAATATGGTCCTTGAACACTAAGTTATGGTCTTTCAAGTTTACGGAATTGGATGTATGTGGAAGACCCCTTTTTGCAAATCTGGTCGCATGTGTAAGTGATTAACACGATTTTAAGCTAATGCAGTTAAATTTGCACTTTTAGTAGCAACCAGTGAATGTATATACCAAGGTACCATTAATAAAAGGATTTTAATTGCCAACTGTTGCTATGTAATATTTTATACAAGTAGCTATACAGGACTTTAAAATGTACTGTTGATATGCTAACTACTGTACATTACCTTATGTGCTAAGGAAATCAATGGATGTTATCCAATTTACTCAAGTCAATAACTACTAATATAATAGTTATATCTACAGGTGCAAAGCTGTGTATGCATAAAGACAGCACATAAAATATGTTCTACAACTAAATAACAAGTGTCGTATCAGTCCAGACTACTAGTTTATCAATCCAGTTAGTTAACCACGGATCCTGAAAGTTGATTTATTGGATATTCCTTTGGTTTCACCAGGACATGTGGACACCAAAGTGATTGAATGACTTCCAACACTCAGTCCAGTGTACACTTGAGGACTTGTGCCTAGAGAAAATATGCAATTTAAAGAGTATGTATGCACAAGACGTTATGTAAGTTGAGGCTTGTGAAAAACATTAATAGAGATAATGATGGAAGTAATTAGTTCATGCTAGCAAAACATTTAGCCATAGTGTGCATCTATTTGTTAACTACCATTCTGTGGATATGCAATCCTAATACTTGCTTTTAACTAAAGAAAGTTGTAGACTATTTAAGTGTACATAATAACCAGTGGCAAGCAAAAATGACTCTACTAAGTATAACTAGAATATTAATTTAAAAATGAAGTATGGATCCAAGAAAAAAGTAGCGAACGAAGAGGTCCAGTCATGGATTTTTTCTCCTTTCTGCAACTTTTCAAACACACCTTAAGTAGCTAATGTCTTAGTGTCTAATGTCTTTGAGCAGGCTGTAGGACCAGGTGTCCTACAGACCTTCAGCACTTGTGCTGTAAAGCTTTAATAATAATAATAATAATAAGATGAATGATGGAATTACAGTATAGCTCAGTGGGAAAATCCCTACTTTGGAATTCGACAAAATAATTGTTATGCCATCCCAATGTAGAGATTTTCTCACAGAGCTATGCTGTAATAGCATCATTCATCTCTTGCTTCACTACTTTTCATCACTTCATTTTTATATCAATATTTTTAGCTTGTTTAGCTTTCATGTTATAGTATACAGCTTTGCACATGTGATTGTTCTATTAGGATGACTGCTGTATTAGAGTATCTCTAGTCAGTCTTTCACCTCGGGGGCATGGTCATTATTTCATATTTTCACTGTGCTAGTATTGTAAATACAGCTAGATCAATAATAAATGGGAGTGGTCATTGTGATAGAATAAAATAGTATGGTCTCTGAGATCAATGATTCTTAATCAACCAAGATCATTTAATGGGTGTGGTCTTCAACCCATTGCAATTTTACAGGTAAATGCTTAAAAGGTTTTGTGGCATCTAAATATGCTACTCAAGGAAAGTGTTGATACAGAAAAATAATGTCTAGATATGGTTTCATTACATGGAAAAAAAGACGATGGCCAGCTTGACTGAAGATAAAAGGAAAGCCAAGGCACAGATGGCAGACATTCGTCAGAACCCCAAAGACACATGCCACTGGTGAGTGTTATTGTGACAAAATAGTGGCCATGCGCTGCTTCATTTGGCCTCCAGGTTTGCACTGTGGTCTGGCAGACAGTCTGGCAGATGGAAATTTGAGTTTCTATGATATTTAAAAAAAATTTTATATCCAGCCATCTGTAAGTGTTTTCTTGCTGTATTAATATTATTCCATCAAGGTGGTTTCATCATGTAAGATGTATCTAGGATGATTTTTTAGGCAGTGCACATCACTTTAGGGGTAATCATCACTTAGTTTGATGATTATTCCTAACCTACGTATGGCATTAATGTATGTGTTCTGTACATATCAATCAAGGTTCAACTTACAAGTGACTGCTGCTCCATTATCCAACTGGCATGTAAAAGTGGCATCCTGGTGTGATGAAAATGTCACGGTAGCTCTATCATCTCTTGTAATGGTCCGAACAGTGATGCTTCCAATATCAATACAACCTGAAAAGTAATAAGCATTCTTGATCATTGGTTATGGATATACATAATAATTATACAGGATAAATATTAGCTTAGGCACTAGGCCTTTGCTTGTAACCATATCCTAAATCGAGTTCCCAGTAAAAGTCTAGTTGTTAATAAAAAGAAATGCTCGATGCTGATATTCAGGAAGTAGATTTATGACTTGTTGAGTGAAAAAAAATTGAACTGAAGTGTGGTTCTTGATAGAAGTTTCATGGAAGTAAAAGTTAAGTGCTGACCAAATACAAATGAAATAATTTGTAATTGTTTTTAGTAACAAGAATATGCACAAACTTATTGTAAACAAAACAAACTAGCACACTTTACTTATTATTTGAAAGGCCAGCAATAAAAAGTAGTGAAACCAGACTCAACAACATAATTTATGTAGCTATGTGTAAAAATCCCATTTGTTCATGTGGGGTTTTTCCCACATATAGCTATCTAATCCAAAACAGCCAAGCTGTAAAAAAAGTGTGCGGCCCTCAGAAAGGCTATGGTGAAAAAAGATGTGAAATCCAAGGTGGCGGCCAAGAAATGGCTGTGATGGTAGGTTAATGGTAAAAATTTTAATAACGACAATTCAGGTGAATTTTTGTGCCGCTTCACAAAATTTACCTAAATTGTCATTATTAAAATTTTTACCATTAACCTACCATCACAGCCATTTCTTGGCCGCCACCTTGGATTTCACATCTTTTTTCACCATAGCCTTTCTGAGGGCCGCACACTTTTTTTACAGCTTGGCTGTTTTGGATTAGATTTCATTTCTTTTTGTATTTGTATACCCCAAAGCCGGCCTATGGCCAGCTTTGGGACTTTTTTAACCTATGTTTTTTTTCTTTACTACAGGAAGAAGAAAAGATAAAGTAGATGTACTTTAAATATTTTATCAGTAAATGTACAAATTATATATGCTGTATAATACATATGTGACCGGATTTGCGAAAAGGGGTCTTCCACACACATCCAATTTGCCAATTTTGACAATTGATAACTTCAGATTGGAAAGAGCTATTACCTTGAAATTTGGACAGTGGTGAGCACCACTATAGCTGAATACATGGTGAAATTTTCAGGTTAATATGTTACTTGAACACTGAGTTATGGTCTCCAACGTTTATGGAATTGGATGTTTGTGGAAGACCCCTTTTCGCAAATCCGGTCACATATATTGATTACAGAAATCTCCATGGTGGTTTCTTTGTAACTGAACACTCTACAAGGTGACTTCTTCTAATTGCTCTCTCTACAGGGTGAATTGTTTGTAGTTGAACGATCTACAAGGTAACTTCTTCTAACTGATCTCTCTACAGGGTGATGTGTTTGTAGCTGAATTCTGTATAGGTGATTTGTTTGCAGCTGAGCTCTTTACAGAATGGCTTCTTTGTAGCTGAACTCTCTAAAAGGTAACTTCTTCTAACTGATCTTTCTACAGGGCAATTTGTTTCTGGCAGAATTTTCTACAGGGTGATTTCTTTGCAGCTGAACTCTCTACATGGTGGTTTCTTTGTAGCTGAACTCTCTACAAGGTAACTTCTTCTAACTGATCTTTCTACAGGGTGATTTGTTTGTAGCTGAACTATCTACAAGGTAATTTCTTCTAACTGATCTCTCTACAGGGTGATTTGTTTGTAGCTGAATTCTGTACAAGTGATTTGTTTGCAGCTGAGCTCTTTACAGAATGGTTTCTTTGTAGCTGAACTCTCTACAGGGTGATTTGTTTGTAGCTGAAATCCCTACAAGGTAACTTCTTCTAGCTGATCTTTCTACAGGGTGATTTGTTTGTAGCTGAGTTCTCTACAGGGTGTTTGTTTGCAGCTGAATTGTCTACATGGTAGTTTCTTTATAGCTGAACTCTCTACAAGGTGACTTCTTCTAGCTGATCTCTCTACAGGGTAATTTGTTTGTAGCTGAACTCTCTACAGGTGATTTGTTTGTAGCTGAACTCTCTACAAGGCGATACTTCTAGGTGATCTCTCTACAGGATTCCTTGTTTCTAACTGAACTCTCAACAGGGTGATCTGTTCATAGCTGAACCTTCTACTGGGTGATTTGTTTGCAGCTGAACTCTCTAAATGGTGGTTTCTTTGTAGCTGAACTCTCTACAATGTGACTTGTTTCTAGCTGATCTCTCTACAGGGTGACTTGTTTCTAGCTGAACTCTCTACAGGTGATTTGTTTGTAGCTGAACTCTCTACATGGTGGTTTCGTTGTAGCTGAACTCTCTACAAGGTAACTTCTTCTAGCTGATCTTTTTACACTGCATATTTGTTTGTAGCTGAGTTCTCTACAGGGTGATTTGTTTGCAGCTGAACTCTCTACATGGGAGTTTCATTGTAGCTGAACTCTCTACAATGTGACTTCTTCTAGCTGAATTCTCTACAGGGTGACTTGTTTCTAGCTGAACTCTCTACAGGTGATTTGTTTGCAGCTGAACTCTCTACATGGTGGTTTCTTTGTAGCTGAACTCTCTACAAGGTAACTTCTTCTAGCTGATCTTTCTACAGGGTGATTTGTTTGTAGCTGAATTCTCTACAGGGTGATTTATTTGCACCTTAACTCTCTACAAGGTGACTTCTTCTAGCTGAACTCTCAACAGAGTGATTGATTTTTTTTGCAGCTGAACTCTCTACATGGTGGTTTCTTTGTAACTGAACTCTCTACAGGGTGATTTGTTTGTAGCTGAACTCTCTACAGGGTGATTTGTTCATAGCTGAACTCCCTATAAGGTAACTTCTTCTAGCTAATCTTTCTACAGGGCGATTTGTTTGTAGCTGAGTTGTCTACAGGGTGATTTGTTTGCAGCTGAACTCTACATGGTAGTTTCTTTGTAGCTCTACAATGTGACTTCTTCTAGCTGAACTCTCTACAAGGTGACTTGTTTCTAGCTGATCTCTCTACAGGTGATTTGTTTGCAGCTGAACTCTCTACATGGTTTATTTCTTTGTAACTGAACTCCCTGCAAGGTGACTTCTTCTAGCTGATCTCTCTACAGGGAGATTTGTTTGTAGCTTAACTCTCTACAGGTGATTTGTTTGCAGCTGTACTCTCTACATGATGGTTTCTTTGTAGCTGAACTCTCTACAAGGTAATTTCTTCTAGCTGATCTCTCTACAGGCCGATTTGTTTGTAGCTGAACTCTCTACATGATGGTTTCTTTGTAGCTGAACACTCTACAAGGTGATTTCTTCTATAGCTGATCTTTCTACAGGGTGATTTGTTTGTAGTTGAACTCTCTACATGATAGTTTCTTTGTAGCTGAACTCTCTACAAGGTGATTTCTTCTATAGCTGATCTTTCTACAGGGTGATTTGTTTGTACCTGAACTATCTACATGATGGTTTCTTTGTAGCTGAACTCTCTACAAGGTAACTTCTTCTAGCTGATCTCTCTACAGGACAATTTGTTTGTACCTGAACTCTCACATGATTGTTTCTTTGAAGCTGAACTCTCTACAAGGTGATTTCTTCTAGCTGATCTTTCTACAGGGTGATTTGTTTGTAGCAGAACTCTCTACAAGGAAACTTCTTCTAGCTGATCTCTCTACAGGGAGATTTGTTTGTAGCTGAACTCTCTATACATGATTTGTTTGTGGCTGAATTCTCTACATGATGGTTTCTTTGTAGCTGAACTCTCTACAAGGTAACTTCTTCTAGCTGATCTCTTTACAGGGTGATTTGTCTGTAGCTGAACTCTCTACAAGGAAACCTCTTTTAACTGAGCTCTGTACAGGGTGAATTGTTTGTAGCTGAACGATCTACAAGGTAACTTCTTCTAACTGATCTCTCTACATGGTGATTTGTCTGTAGCTGAACTCTCTACAAGGAAACCTCTTTTAACTGAGCTCTGTACAGGGTGAATTGTTTGTAGCTGAACGATCTACAAGGTAACTTCTTCTAACTGATCTCTCTACATGGTGATTTGTCTGTAGCTGAACTCTCTACAAGGAAACCTCTTTTAACTGAGCTCTGTACAGGGTGAATTGTTTGTAGCTGAACTATCTACAAGGTAACTTCTTCTAGCTGATCTCTCTACAGGGTGATTTGTTTGTAGCTGAATTCTGTATAGGTGATTTGTTTGCAGCTGAGCTCTTTACAGAATGGTTTCTTTGTAGCTGAACTCTCTACAAGGTAACTTCTTCTAGCTGATGTATCTACAGGGTCACTAGTTTGTAGCTGAATTCTCTACATGGTGGCTTCTTTGTAACTGAACTATCTACAAGGTGACATCTTCTAGCTGATCTTTCAACAGGGTGATTTGTTTGTAACTGAACTCTCTACAAGAAAACTTCTTCTAACTGATGTCTGAACAGGGTGAATTGTTTGTAGCTGAACTCTCTACAGGGTGATTTGTTTGTAGCTGATCTCTATACAGGTTACTTATTTCTAACTGATCTCTTGAATTCTGTTCAGGGTGACTGCTCTATTAGGATGACTGCTCTATTAGAGTATCTCGATCTCACACTTGCTACACCAAGTTGGATTTCGTGTTATAACTCCGTGGCTTTAAGTCTGATTCTTCTACACCATTGAAGAGCCTTTCTAAGATGATAACTCCATCTGTACAGCGATTTTCAAAGCATTACCCCAAGTGGTTTATCTGGTAGGCGTGGCAAGCATAATAATAATAATAATAATAAAATAATAAAAAATTAGCTAATCTCGATTGCATAATTGTTACACACTGTTGATTTTTTCGTTGTATCTTCCTGGTTTTTAGCTCGATTTTTTTCAAACCACAAAAGGTTTGAGGTTCAATAGTTAACCTATTCACCCACCGATTTTCAGCTTCTTCCCATACACGGTTTACCCTGTAGGCGTGACAACATATTGGTGTTATTTTTCGTGCATAATCGCTCATAACTCTTTGCCTGTTTATGGTATTCCAGCCAAAGTTGGTACCGAGATGCGCCTTTATATCCCCCTTCTGTGTGCCAAATTTCAAGGCAATCGGATAACGCGTTCGCATTTTATAGCAATTTTTGTAAGTGTGCGAAAAGAGGAAGAAAAATAAGAAGAAGAAAAAAAAAACGAAGAAACTAAGCCAATTTTTGAAGTCGCATATCTCAGGGATGCCTAAAGCGATTTCGCTCAAATTTGGAATGTGGAGTACTGAAGTTGGAGGGAATCTACACAGCAAAATTTGTCTTGTTTCATCAAGGCAGCACAGAGCTACGGAGGTGCGAAAATTGCGTTTTGTTTCTTCCTGTCAATATACTCACGGGGTTGCGTGCCGGCTTCTTGGGCCGCACAACACACTACCGTGTGTCTTGATGTATGCTGTTGAGTCTTGTTTTACTTTTTTTATCAATGGAACCCTAGTTACTTCATTTTTAAATAAATAATTTTTAAGTTCTTTAACTTTGTTATAGCATAGCCAAGAATTTATACATGTAGCTGTGAGTACTTTATTAAAGTAACTCAATCTTGCTGCTTATTTTGAGTGAACTGATGTCTCCCTGTTGAGATTAAAATACGTAACTATACAACAGATTAAGTAGCATGATTGTCATGTCTTTTTTCCTACAGCTAGAGCATTAAGGGGTGTGGTAACTGCGATGTGATTTTTAAGGGCATGATGGTGTGTTCTAATGTTTAGGGGCGTGGTCACCTTTTGATCATTTTATAAGTGAAGCTATCCCTTTTACAGTAGTGAAGTACTTCAAAGTGTCTAACTACATTCCTCTAAGGAAGTGTCAATATGGAAAATTAACACCTCAATATTATTTCCTTGCATGAAGAAGATGACCATGTCATTGAAGGTAAAAGGAAAGGCAAACACTGGTCGGAACCGGAACCACATGTGAGTTTTTTATTGTGGGACAAAATTAATGGTGACTCATTCACTGCTTTGTTTGGCCTCAAGCCTTGTGACTGTGGTCAGGTGGACAGGCAAGCAAGCCAAAAAACCTTGGCATTTCTTTAAAATCAACATTTTCCCTTCTGTGAGTGTTTTCTTGTTTATAATGGTGGATTTGATGCTAGATGCACTAAAAGACTTCCTCTTCTTCATGCATGATACAGTACTGCCCTGAGGTAACGTTACACTCGCAAGCAGTTGACACTCATGTAGCCAATTTTCAACCTGCGATTTCTTTGGAATGTGTGTGCTAACTAACTCACCATGTGTAGCCACGACACACGAGCTCCCTCGGGTGGCTGCTCCAGTAACCATATACCTTTGCACATGATGTATTCCAGTCATGCATCATGTCGAGTCGTGGCCTGGATTTGAGCACTCGTGAGGGATTGTAACGTTACCTCTGGGCAGTACTGTATTTCCAGGTTTTTATACTTGGCAGGGCTGGAATTCATTGTAAGGCTTTGAGAGAAGTTACTATTTTTATCTAGATGATATACAAACCACAGGCTGGTATTAAGAGAGTATCATTTGACGTGTATTGTTATTAAACCCCAATTTTCAGGTCTGATTAATTTATGCATAAACTACACAGCTAAAACAATTATTTATGGATAAACAGCTAGCTAAATAATGTTCATTATACTTAATATTTCAAAAACTAGATAACAACATGACACACAGATACTCACTACAGTATCATCGTACACACATGCATTACCAATAAGTTTTGTACAGTAAACTGACTGTGGTAATGCATCTCGAATTGTGTATTAAACATATCCATGTAGATGCATTGGTGGGGTTGCCTGTGTAATAAAGTCTACTAATTTTAGTAACTCACCTAAACACAGAGTATCATCTGCACCATTCCAGGTTCCATCATCTTGACAGGTCCTACTCTGAGTACCACTAATTTCAAACCCATCATCACATGTGAATGTACATGTGTCTCCTGGACTATCATTTCCTGGTGAGCAACTAATTGTTCCATTTTCAGGAGCAGAAAGTACTGGACATGTTGTGACTAATGCAATAAGTGACAATATAAATTAATAACAAATATTGAACAGCATACTATATAATATTATGTATAGACATAGAAGAAGCGTTTGCATCAACAAGTTTAATATGTACAAATTTAATATTAAATACATGTGTAGTATTTCATGCAGTGGATGAAATACTATTGTAGTTTATTTTGTTAGTTTAAAGAATTTTATGACTGCAGGTTTATATGTAGTTCTATATTTACTCAGGCAGCAACAGCAAATCAGTACTATTGTAAATTTGTTAAAATTTACAATTTTCGATTGACTATACTGTAATTATAGAACGTTGTTTACATAGGTAGGTCATTTCATAGAGGGATAGATTATGTAGTACTGTATATTAGGGATCATGAAGGTTTGTGCTTCTCTGGCCAAAAATATCACCCTAAAACCAGCCTCACAATATCTTCATGGCACCTTGGCAGTATTGGTTAGGTATAACCAAGTGCCTTCAGTACGACCTGAAATTCAGTTGCTATGAATTTTTTTTTTTAATTGTTTAGTGGAATTTTCTACTGCCTGACTGACTGACTGACTGACTGACTTGACTGACTGACTGACTGACTAATGCCTTCAGACAAGAGTAACTCGATAACAAATAAGAATACAGGCTTAATTTTTCACTGTTTGATGTCGCTTCAGCTCGACAGGTGCTTTTTTGACATACCATACATGCATCAGCTGGCAAGAATATTGTTGGATACCAAAGGAATGCAGACAGATAGACAGGCAGCTTTCAGCTTTATATATATATATATATGTGACTGTCTCTGGAAAAACCAGTCTTATCGCCCATTTAAAAGTATCAAGAAATGCCGGTTTTAAATATTACAAGTGTTGTAGCTTGCCAATGGTGGTAGCTACATGTACCAAATTTTCACACATTTTACAACCATGTATTACCTTCCAGATCATCCACTGAAGAAGTAGTCAACAGCTAAGTTTCCCGCCATTTTAGATAGTTTTTAACCGAGGTTGGCTGTATCAGGTGAGCTCCAAAAGGGGTGGGAGGTGGGGGGCCTGGAAGGTGGGCAATTACAAGATGCTGTTTAAAGATTGAAGAGGAATGTTTTGGGATGAATTATGTTAAGTTATGGGCTATTCAGGGCTCAAAACTGGCTAAAATGAAAGGAAATTTACAGCACAAGTCATTGTCCAATACCACGGAGCTGTACAACCACACACAGCCATCTCCTGGTTGGCCAGGGCTCCATCAAGACCCCAGACCACTCGTACAGCTCTTCATTGTGCTTGAAAAAAGCAGTAAGCAAAAGCAGACACTGGTGGACTGTGACAGTGAAATTTGATAGTGCATTCATAAAGCTTTGTATTTGTGTGAAAAAACCAAACTTCCTTTCTTGGGCGATGAGAACGGTTTTTGCAGATCCAGTCACATAAATTATGTAGATTAACATATGCCATAAAGGCATTGTGATAGATATATGCAGGAGATTGGGAAAAATGTTGGTACAAACTGTACCCTTTATCAGGTGATAGAGCTCTTGGGTACTAGATAGTGCTTGACCCTGGAACTGAACGTTACCAGCTTAATAGTGAACTCTGTTTGTACTTATTGTAGTATACGCATTAATAATAGATACATAATAATAATAGACTTTATATCATACCCATATTACAAGTAGCTGGATCGCCACTCCATCTGCCTCTATTATTTCGGATTCGACACCTTCTTGATTGGCTGCCACTTAGCTCAAAGCCATCATTGCAAGTAAATCTACATCTATCTCCATTAGTAGGAACACCATCACCTCCCAGTGAACAATCAATCTTCCCATTATCCGGAGCAGAAAGAGGGTTACATGAGGGTCCTGTGACTGTTAAAGGTACAACATGTATCAAACAGTATGGTAGTACTGTTTAAGTAGGGATTACCCCAAAAAGTGATGCAAACCAACTTAAAAACTGCCTTTCAAAATCATCCTAGAGACATCTTACATGACGAAAATCACCTTTACAGAATAAAATGTAGCATTAAAAACAAGAAAACGCTTACAGCAGCTTAATATACAGTAGAATTTTTAATCACCAAAAATCGGATTTTTGTTTGCCAGCCAGCCTGCCTGACCACAGTTGCAAGACTGAAGGCTAAACAAGGCAGTGCATGGTCACCACAATAACAAACTCAGCAGTGGCATGTGCCTTGTGGGGTTCCGATGGGTGTGTTCCCTCTGTGCCTTGCAATTGTCTTTCCTTTTATCTTCAATCAGGCTGGTCGTTGTCTTCTTCATGCAATAAAACCTTAGTTATCCATATCAACAGTTTCCTTCAGCAGCATATTTTTAGATGCCAAAAAATTATTTAGAACGTTTACACTGGTAGATACCTGTAACTTCAAGGTACGTTCGAGACCATGCCCTTGGTTGATTAATAACGATTAAGCATGGAGACCACACCTCTTAGCAATCTATTTTCTCAGTCACAATGACCAGACCCCTTAGTATTGGACTAGTTGTATTTATGATGCTAGCACAGTGAAAATATGAAATAGTGACATCCCCCCTGGTTAAGTGAAAGGCTGACTTGAGATACTCCAATACAACAGTCACCCCTAATGGAACAGTCACACTGGTATAGCTGTATGCTATAATAAAAACCAAACAAACTAGTTTAAAATTAATGAAGTAGGGATCAAAGTGATAAAGTAGTGAAATAATATATGAATGATGGTATTGCAGCATATAGCTCTGTGAAAAATCCTTACATTGGCATGTTATAACAATTATTATCTTCAATGCTAAAGTGGGGATTTTTCCACAGAGCTATACTGTAATGCCATCATTCATCTCTTGTTTCACTACTTTTTATAGCTTGAATCCCTACTTCATTTTTAAATCAATAATTTTTAAATTATACTATTTAATAGCTTATATTATGATCATTGAGTATTTGATATTTTATTTCTAAGCTTTACAGTTACTGGAGCAGTATTACTGGAGGTCAAGTAACTCACAGACCAATATTTGTGAAGTCTTAGGATGGCTGACGTTTACTCTAGAGCATAAAGAGCTTGCTTAACCAATGTCTAAAATGCTTCCTACACCACTGCATGTATCTAGCCTTAGCAACAGTGTTTCTGTATTAAAGTGATAACCTAAATAAAATTAATAGTAACAGTGACTTCAACAATTACTCACACTTATGTGGTGCTGTATGGCATACAATAATAACATGAATATCATAGTCAATTGGATATGGGCGTAATTAAAGGCCTGTGGCCTAGCTTCTCTTCAGTTTTGTTTCTGCTGGGGTACCTTACCCATCAAATAATAATAATTACACAAAAGGTATATTATTTGATTGTCATCCCCTTAGCGATTGGTTCCAGTGCCTGGAAATCCTATAATTGGCTTATAATCCAAATGTAGTTGTGATATGGCTAGGCAGCTATAGACGGTCACTACTACTTAGCTTTAAAACCACCATGCTATCAGCATACTCACATCCAAATGGGTTTTGGAGGATTCTTATATACAATGTTGCATATGTTGACTGTTCTACTAGAATATTTGACTATTAATATATCTCATATTTGATTTAAAATTTTGCTTGCATTTCTTTGGTGATTTGAAGGGTGAGGTAATTCCCCTCTAGATTTGCCACTGATTAGTAGAGGTAATAACAAAGTTGGGATAGTTATTGTAAAAATGTTATATATTGCTCATTACCTTTTAAGCAATGTAATACTATAATAAAGTAAGCCCCACTACCAGCCTACAACTTCAAGCTAGCAAGTGACACAAGCAAGACATGCATTGCTCTAGTGTATTTCAGAAAAAAACAAACTTTGTTGCAGTATCTTGGCCCCAAAGGTACAACTGGTTCAGAACATGCTGGATAAATACTTGAATTGCAAAAAGAGGTCTTCCACATGCTGTGTTGTAAAAATATGCACCTTAGAAATGTCTGCACATGTACAAGCAAACTTACTTAATGTTTTACTGTAACAGGTCAGCAAAAATTATTAGTAAAGCCAATACACATTGCATTATAACTTTAAAGAAATATACTGTAGGCAGAGAAATTTTCATGTAAAAATATTTTCGTTTCGGAAATTTTCGAGTAAAAATATTTTCATGGGTGAAGACAACCCATAAAAATATTTTTACTCGAACATTTTATAGTACTGTATCTCAAAAAGTTATCTTTCTTTTTGGCTTATTTGTAGATACACTTTTGGTGATGTACCCTGCTGTGTAGCTGGAAAATTGATGGCCTCCAATCAGATCACAAAGAACAGGACGTGGCACCAGAATTAATTACTTGCTGACCAAGGAACTCAAGCTGACTCAGACACGAAGAGACAAAGCTTGGGAGTTACAGCAGCCAAAACTGAAACGAAGCACTGGACTGTAAATAATGCCAGCTGTTTATAGGTACCGGTGAATTGTATTTGCATGTGGTAATACGAGGGAGATACAATGTTAACTATACAACTTTAAATACTATACATCTTTAAATAATGCATTATAAGCACAAGAACTATAATACTATGCTTGCTTACTTTAATAAATTTGTAGCTGGATCGTAGTTGTATAATTAAAGTAACAAAATTTCATGGTAAAAATTTTTTGTTAAAAATATTTTCGTGGTCTCAGATCAACCACAAAAATATTTTTACCATGAAAATTTCCCTACCTATGGTACTAGCCAATTGACATCACTATATTGTGACCTGAATGCCATTTTGTGCATATTTATTTGCAACCATAATCATTTTGACTACTCAAAATATTCATGACCAAAATAAGACATTTTGCAGGTACATGTAATAGCCATCTTAACAGTGATCATTATCAACACCTTCAATTGCAACAAATTCTATTTAAACTTCAACAAATGCAAAACTGCCATAATGGTGGAACAATGGATTGTAAAATTCTCCGCTTGATAATATAATGATGGTTGATTTTTCAACACCAGTCTCATTTGTAGAAGGATTTGTTAGTAACTACATGTATCCCTCTAGGGACCTACAAGGAGGTAATCAGGAACTTGAGACTATAAAACTGGCAGGAAAATATCATAGGGTAAGGACAGAGGTATGGAATAGGGGGTCTGGAGGCACAGTCCCCAGAATTTGTAGATCTTTATATTCAGTTTTTCGATGTAGAGTTCAAATGTCTAAATATGCAGTGGTATAAAATTATGCTTTTGAGTGGTCTTCATTAAATATGACTTTTAAAGGGATTTGGTTCCAGTGGAGATTTCTTTGATTGGTTTATAATCTAAATGCGTATAGTTGTGATATATCTGGGAAGCTATGGTATACAAAAGACAGTCATTACATACTTAAGGGTGGTCCACAATTTTCAGCTTTTTTTGCAAGTATACAAAGAGTACTCTTTTTCTGACCCCATCCCCCCAGCCAAAAGCATACTGTATCAATATTGACACATGAATGTAACAGTACTGTATAGCAGAACAAACACCCAGATACTTTAATATTGCAAAATTCATGTATGGTGTTTGTTAGGCAACTTATCATTTAGATGCTTTTGAAGCTGATACCCCAAAAGAAATGTTCCTACACACAGCAGGCATTAGTATTAACCTGATGCACATTTACAAATATGTACAGATACATCATAGAAACAACTTGTTCTTGGCTATCTTCGATGTGTTCATACAAAACCATATCACTGGCAGTAGCAACAGCAGTACTAGTCTGTAGGGTATTTTCACCATAGTCTGAGGTGGACTGGAGTCAGATGTGGGTGCACTCTGCAGAGACAGGTTTTATCTATGGACAACCCACAACTACCACAACTATGTAGTGTGAACAAATCAGTACCCACATAATCCAGCCTCCCATACCCAATAGTATTCCTAAACCCACAACAATACCTTCTGCAGGTACAAAACAAAAGCAACAACCAGACTGAGTGTAGCTAGATGCTATTCAATTGTAATCGTTTATCAGTGTTAATTGCTAGACTAAGACTAAAGAGAAATAAGTAAGTACTGTTATAAAAGTATATAAAGCCTGTAGTATGTGTTATCACGCTGATAACTGTTCTTACCTGTAGTTTGAAACATTATTCAATGAGGTTTATCTTTGCCTTCAGCATATAAAGCCTCATTTCATTGGTAGCTAGCTAGCTAGCCCTGGCATTGTTTTCCAGAGTTAGCCAAAGCACACGTGTTGGCTTGGGCCCATGCATTCTCGCTTAATCCACTGTTTAATTGGACACTGAATTGTGGTACATTTGGTATATCAGTTGTAAAATACTTTTATGAAGTAGAAAATACATTCATACTTGCTTGCATGAAGTAGCAGTAGGGCTTACTAGAGCCTTATCACTGCATTCGGATTTCTTGCCAACTCACGTGATCAGCATTTTTAAAAAAACGTACATGTGATTTTACCCCCTCCCCCTAGCGTACGGTTTGTACGCTTGCGAAATAGCTGAAAATTGTGGACCACCCCTTAGTATGAAAAACCAATCATAGCACCAGGCTATGGACATAGCTACTCACTAGTAAATGTGACTGGCTTAGCCATTCATAAATTCCATTTTATTGTCTCTGCTATCTATGGTAACAAAGAGTGGACATCCAAAGTTTTACCTTTCATGATGAATAGTCTTGGTAGTCATGGAACAGAGCAACAATGTGGCAAATAAATTGTAGGTACATAATTAATTGATTATAACTTATGACTGAAGCAACCTAAATATATGGAACTTGGCTCAATCTGTTCATCACAACCTGGCAAGTTAAAGTGCTTTCCCAGTACTTCTCCATGTAGACAAAGAAGAAGGCCATTTCAACAAAGAAATGATGACAGTGGACTTTATTTCCACCACATCATAAATCAGCACTCATAACTCATGTTAGTCTGATTTTGCTTGATTGGCGATTTGTAAAATCTGATCATGAGTGTTCAGGCAGGTAAACTTTCTTTAAAGATATTTTTATCAGTCCCAGGCATGGTGCATCTGTGCAAACAATAAACTTATCATGATGTTTGAGTGCTTCGTAGGCAAAACTGGCTTTGTGCATAAGTTGGTAGGAAGAGTTTTGAGTGACCAGTGGTGGGCATAACAGTCAATCTGTGCATAGATCATGTGTATAAGACTAGTTCATTAGTATTCATGCTAGTTACACATTATTATTAGTATGAAATGGCAATTGTCTAGATTTTAGTCACAAACAGTACATCAAGAAAGTATTTAAAATGGATTAAGTATGGAATCAACAACTACAATGCACAGATGCAAATTCTAGGTATATCAATTAAACTATTGCTTCATGCATACCTTGTACACAACGAGCTTCATCACCAAGCCACCTTATCCTACGTGTAATTTGACATGTTCTAGTAGCATCACCACGTAGAGTAAATCCATCATTACATGTAACGGTGCAAGTATCTCCATTAGTAGCAGCTCCATCATCTCCCAATGAACAGTCAATCATTCCATTGTCTGGTGACATTAGTGTTGGACATACACGTCCTATAAACAAGAACAGACCATTTCATATGTAATCATTTACGTTTTTCAGTAAGTCACAGTATACATACATACATATATACATACACAAAACATTGTAACTGTCTCAAAGTAAAAATTAACATAGTCTACAAAATAATATCATTCTTTCTCTACAGCTTGTTCAACAACACTAACTGCACTTTGCCAGTAACGATGTGTGTGGTTACTTTCCTCAGGGGTGGCACTTACTGATTGAAGATTATACGCACCCCTTTTATAAGGAAATAGGGTCTGGGCACAAGACTAGCATATTTCTAGCTTCAATTACTTTCTAGTGTCTCAAGTGTAATAACTCCTCATGATGAGTGGTTGGATTCTTGCAGAACAGTGAACTTCTGTGATAAAAAAATTGCTGAAGTGAACTAATTTGTGCATGGGAATATTCAAATATCGCTTACACCATTCAAATGTTCCACCCTTCAAATCATTGAGTATTTTCTCCAGCTACCAATCTTGTTACACAGACTAATTCAGGGGTGGCGAAGAAGGGGCAAGGGGGGCCATAGCCCCTGTCAAAGATATTATGGAGGACTTAACCCCTCTTTGTCTATAGCTGTCATTGAACAATTGTGCTGATTGTATTACATTAAATAGCAATGCTTAGCTACCTACAATTCCAGTGAATCAACTGGATTCTACTATAAATGCATCCAGATCACAGTCACCCTAATACAACAATCAACAAATATTAATAGTGACTGCCAAAATCACTCTTAGATATTCAATTTATTTCTCAGCGATTTAGGAAGAGTAGCATGACCCAGACTGTCCACTGGATACTGATACAAATTCCTGAAGGTCTAGGTACCCTAATAGAGCAGTCACCCTAATACAACAGTCAAAAAACAGCAATGTTGACTGCTGAAATAACTCTCAGTTTCAATTTTGAGAGTTCTTTTTTCTGGAGGGAGAAAGGTCAACTGGATACAATAAAGAAAACTGAAGATCAGGACACCCTAATAGAGCAGTCATCCTCAACCTAATATTTTGTTATTCTGATAAACTTCTAGAATCACTCTCGGATTCAATCTCAGAGGGTCTAATTTTCAAAATTTCCCTGGAGAAGCATATCCCTAGACCCCCTGAATAAGTCTAGCCCCTCCCCCAACCTAAAAAGGTGCCTCCTCTGCCTCTGGATGAACTGATAGTGCAAAAGCAACAAATCCCATTACTAAGAGGATGAATCTATTAGCCAAAAACCTGTAACTCATGCTTTGTTATATAAAGTTACAATGCACTCAAAATTGTGCCATAAACAACTACATGGTGCAGAATAACTGTAGCTACATACACACAATATTTGGCAAAGTAAAGCTTCAAAGTTTGCATCCAAACCTTCAAAGCTTGAAATAATCATTAATTTTGTTTATGCACTAATATCAAAAGAGTATTTAACTCAGTGTTTGTCCATTAACAAATGAGCCTGTCAAGTCAATATTCTGTATGGCCACATTTTAGCCATAAAGAAGTCTTGCTGTGAAGGATGTCAAAGGGTTTTAAAGGGCTTCTGTCAAAACTCACTGTATACTACGTATTTGTATAGGAGTATATATACCACTTTAGTGTGGGAATTCAAAGGGCGCCACTTGGCATATTGTCCTGGCAATAATATCATGAGAACACAATTTGTTCATGGCTGATGCCCAACCAGTTTAAAGATACGATACACTTTGACTCATTATATTGAGCAACACATACTAGTTAAAGCACCGCCGCGAGTGCAATATGGAAAAAATAGCATGAGGGCGTGGGCGAGAGACTAATACAGCACGAGGCGAAGCCGAGTGCTGTATTAGGTTCAAGACCATACCCAAGTGCTATTTTTTTCATATTCCACAAGCAATGGTGGTGCTTTAACTGGTTTATTGTACTAAAGTAGTGGCTGCGAAGAGTGGGGGTGACGCCAAGTAGCAGGAGGTGAGTGCCTATCCGCGTAAGTTCGAGACCGTGTGTATTGCAGTGATTAACTAGCTATTTGAGGCATTATTTATACTCGTTCATACTGCACCAGTGTGAAGCTAGCTACGTAGCTTCAATTGATTTGAGCTGCCGAGAGCGACAGTAAATGGCCAACTGCTTGTTCCTCGGTCGAGGCCTAGCTTAATGCCCATGAGTAAGTCTGTGACTATGTTATAGAGAGGCTTGCTATTGTGTTTAGCGGGTGAGAGTGCATTTATAGAAGCCATGGTGTGGCGCTGAGGATGATACCATAAAGGAAACTGGAAACGAATTAACTTATCGTGTTCCACCTGGCTTTACAGTGTGGACAGGAGTCACTTTGTAGTGTTGACTAATGCTGTTCCTTCGCTAATTGCATTCATTAAGAATGGCTTTCAGATTAATTCGCCCACTTGTATTTAGGTCATGGCATTGTTCTTTGTGTTTATGATACGTCATAATTGCTGAATGGCTTCATAACATTGCAGTGGTTTGGTGAAAGGAATGCGATAATGTGTCTGGAATTGGTCAACTTGTTTACTGTTTCAACAGTGCTGTATTGGGATAAAAGGAAAAATACAGCACACTTGGGCATATACAGCACAGTTGAAACAAATACAGCCAGCTTTGAAGTGTGCAGCCAGGTGTACAATATGGAAATAAAAGTACACTTTTCACTTTGATCTTTTCACTCATAGTACAATAAGGAGCATTTAATTATGGGTTTGGGTTTACAGGTTAGTGTAGTTGCTAAGATTCGACTAGTTGACTGTTACAAAGCGACAAACGATCAGTAAATAATCGTATCAGGTGAGAGTGATATATATATATATATATATATATATCATACTGTACAATAGTACTGTATAGTAGGGACGATGAAGGTGTGGGCGTGGTCCACAAAGATAAATCTACCCAAAATCATCTTCAGAAATCCTTCACGGCCATTTCACAGTATTGGTCAGGTATAAACAAGCCCAGATGTGTCTTCAGAACGACCTGAAACATTTCCGACGAGGTGCTACGAAATTTAAAAATATATATATTTTAGCAAATTTTCTACTGCCTCACTGCCTGCCTCACTGATGCGTTCAGTCAAGCGTAGCGGAAAACTGGCTACAGCCTTGCTTCTTTGGCGGAAATGCTTCGAATTTTGTGGAGAAAAAACCTTTCACAATAGTAAATACCTACGATGTGTGCGCTACTGTCTTACTGTTTATCATTGATCCTTCTTTATCGTGGCCATCTCTCATGGGTACGGCTTCCACCAAAGCACGCACACCACAGCGCCCCAACATATTGGAATAAACATGTAGCATAATTGTAGCAAGCACGTGATTTTAATGTTGGGATACACCTCGGGATATGCTGCTGCCTGTTCAACATCGCCACTACACGCGTAAGGATTAGAGTGTTTGCTTTGGCTCGAAGGTGGTTTCTTTTCCGAGTTAAAAAACCGGCTGTATATGGCGCCTCTCTACAGACTCTATGGGTAGCTTTCCCAGAGCACTTTTCAGGCGTACTACAACTGAAAAACACTGTAGTAGGCCTCATAGGCTCGCGTATCTCGTTGTCTAGAAAGTGGGCATGACCCATACTTACGCGAACTAAAAGTAAGAGCAGCCCTGAGGCTTTGTTGAGAGAATTAGTGAAAAATAATACTGTAGACACACTATAAAACAGTTGAAAAGATACTTCTGTGGGTAATGTGTTGTTTAAAGCGGTTTGTTAAAAATCCGCATCCTTAGGAACGTTTAGCTGTGTATTTCGAGAATTGCAGGGGGGGTGTGAATTACTAAATACGGTTTACAAAAAAAGTGCACAAACAAGTGCAAGAAAAAATTAGGAATTTTCCATATGAGTAGGGACTGCAGCAATAAAAAGCACTGAAACAAGCTGCTGAGACAAAACACAACTGAATGATTGCATTTTAATCCCTACTTTAGCCTGCTATGATGTATGGTTAAAGTAGGGATTAAAATGCAATCATCAAGTTGTGTTTTGTCTCAGCAGCTTGTTTCAGTGCTTTTTATTGCTGCAGTCCCTATTCATATGGAAAATTCCTAATTTTTTCTTGCACTTGTATATATTATATATATATCACTTATACTGTACCGTGACTACGTCAGGTTATGCTGATATATACATCCTTAGCCCTCAGGCCTGTGGCCCTCGTGTACATGCTTCAGGTGTATATATCATCAAAATCCCTCACTATTACATGTAATGTCACATACACAAAATGTGTAGGTTAACCTAACAAAACACAAAAGGGAATCTGAGAAGATGCAACTATAGTTGCATCTTGACTATGCCTATGTGTAAAGCTATCATCAGTGCCTTTTTGTGTTTATATGCAAAACTTCCACAAAAAATTCAGCGTTGATTAAAGAATTTGTGAACATAGATCATGTGTGTAAGACATTTCAACTGCTACAATGCAGACATCCAACCTATTATGTATCATTAGCTTTGTTGTTTAAATTAAGATACATCAATTAAACTACTACTCTAGTGGTATTTACAAGTGCTTCATCAATACCTGAGACACAACGGGCTTCATCACCTTGCCACCTTCTTACACGACGTGTAATTCGACATGTTCTTGTAGCATCACCATTTAGCATAAACCCATCATTACATTTGACAGTACAAGTGTCTCCATTAGTAGCAGCTCCATCATCTCCCAGTGAGCAGTCAATCATTCCATTTTCTGGTGCCATTAGAGTTGGACATACACGACCTATGAGCAAAAAACATTAGTACAAAGCATCATTTCATGATATGTTACACTATCAGAAGACCATTGTGTATGTACATATTGTGACTGTCTCAGTAAAATTAATGCAGTCAGTTATGGTTATTCAATGATTTTGTCTACATCATAATACAGAAAGCCAAACGTTGTCAAGTTGATGCACCTGCTTTTTGAGATCTGATGTTGTAAGAAATTGCCGTAGTATGAATTCATTTTAACTGTTAGGTGAGCAATGCTTAAAATTTTATGTAGTAAGAAGTAAAGACAATGACTTCTGTTATCTAATACAGCAGTGTTAAACGCAGTAAGACACACTTGAAAATAAATGTACTTGAATCTTTGAACTGAATGGTAGCTATAATGTTGTTGTAAAAATTCCAGTAAACAATTCCTGTAAAGTAGTTTTTCCAGTTTAAAAAATACAGATTGATTGTGCTATATTGATAACTGCAGATTGAGATACTCTAATAGAGCAGTCACATGACACATAGCTGTGGTTATAGTTATTTACCTCTGCTCTGACTTTGCCTCACTTTTAGTTTGCTTCAGGAAATTTAGAAGCTCTGACATACTATTTTACACTAGCTATTTAAAGTTTTAAGAGGTGATTGTTCTTTTGGAGTACCTGACTGCTCTATTAGAGTATCTTAATTTTTGTTACAAACATTGACAAAATAACAGTGGAAGAGGAATCCTGATCCCCTCTTGCCTTTCCATTACTTATGATATGAGGCAATGCTGTATAATACCACATGGTCATGAATTAAACTTTCTTATTAGGTAATTATGTTGTGCCTAGACCTGGGGAAACAATGTGTAAAGTTATCATAAATGCTTTTTGTGTTCATAAGCAAAACTTCCTTTGTACCTATGTCAGTAGGAAGAGTGAAGCACTTTGAACTGAATGGGGGTCACGATACTCACAAAATGCAGTGCATCAGTGTCGGCTGAAGAATTTTTGTAAGAAAACATAGATCATGTGTTTAAGACACTTCAACTGCTACAATACACACATCCAACCTATTATGTGCTATGCTGTTCAAACTACACCAAATAAACTATTACTGTAGTGGTATTTACAAGTGTTTCGTCAATACCTGAGACACAACGGGCTTCATCACCTTGCCACCTCATTCCACGACGATTAATTCGACATGTTCTTGTAGCATCACCACGTAGAGTAAATCCATCATTACATGTGACAGTACAAGTGTCTCCATTAGTAGCAGCTCCATCATCTCCCAGTGAGCAGTCAATCATTCCATTCTCTGGAGCCATTAGAGTTGGACATACACGACCTATGAGCAAAAAACATTAGTACAAAGTATCATTTCATGATATGTACACTATCAGAAGACCATTGTATATGTACATATGTACATACACATAATATTGTGACTGTCTCAGTAAAATTAATGTAGTCAGTTATGGTTATTCAATGATTTTGTCTACATCATAATACAGAAAGCCAAACGTTGTCAAGTTGATGCACCTGCTTTTTGTGATCTGATGTTGTAAGAAATTGCTGTAGTATGAATTCATTTTAACTGTTAGGTGAGCAATGCTTAAAATTTTATGCACTAAGAAGTAAAAACAGTGTTATTAGCTGAACTTCTAATGCAGTTATCAATATAGCACAATTTTATACTGGAAAAATTACTTTACAGGAACGTAATTTTTACAAGGACATTATAGCTACTATCCAGTCAAGTGTGTTTGTTTTCGTGTGCATCTTACTGCCTCTAATACTACTGTATTTAATAAGATGCTTTAAATATAAAAATTGTACAGAAACTCTACCTGTGCATGGTACCAGTGCTGCAAACGATTGAGGTACTCTAGAGCAGTCACATGGTAATTGTAGTCTGCTCTTACTTTTCCTCAGTTAGTTTCAGGAAGTTTTTCATATTTTAGAAGCTCTGAAATACTATTTTTCAATAGATAAATTGATTAGCTATCTACAGTTTTTAAGATATTTAAAATGTAACAATTGTTTTTATAGAGTGCTTGACTGCTCTATTAGAGTATCTTGATTTTTGTTACAAACATTGAAAAAATAGCAGTGGAAGGGGAAATGACTCTCTGATCCCTCTTGCCTTTCCATCACCTATGATAAGAGGCAATGCTGTATAATATTACATGGTCAGGAGTTAAACTTTCTTATTAAGTAATTATGTTGTGCCTAAGCCTGGAGTGTCTGTGCAAACAATGTGTATAAGCATTAGGTGCTTTTGTGTTCATAAGCAAAACTTCCTTTGTACTATGTCAATAGGAAGAGTGAAGCACTTTGAACTGAATGGTGGTCATGATACTCACAAAATGCAGTGCATCAGTGTTGGCTAAAAAATTTGTGTATGAAAACATAGATCATGTGTGTAAAACACTTCAACTGCTACAATGCACACATCCAACCTATTCGTACTACATTTCTACTGTTCAAGTTAAGATACATCAATCAAACTATTACTGTAGTTGTATTACAAATGTTTCATCCATACCAGCAACACAACGGGCTTCATCACCATTCCAATCCATCCCACGACGATTAATTCGACACTCCCTCATAGCACTACCACGTAGTGTAAACCCGTTATCACATGAGAAGGTACAAGTGTCTCCATTAGTAGGTATACCATCATCTCCTAGTGAGCAGTCAATCATTCCGTTTTCTGGTGCCATTAGAGTTGGACATACAGGAACTAAGAGCAAAGACATGTACATGAACCATCATTTCATGTTATGTTCAGAAGATCACAGTGTTAACTTTGTGACTGTCTCAGTAAAATTTAATACAGTTAACACATTTAGGTTATGTTTATTCATTGTTGTTGTAGCAAAATAAAGAAAGCTATAAATGTTGTAGAGCTCATGTACTGTACCTATATTTGTGATCTGATATCGTACATAAGCTACTAAAACAATACTAAAATTTTATTTAGTAAGGAGAAAAGATAATGTTGATACCTCAACGTTATAATGCTATTATCAGCATAGCACAATCATTCTCCAAAGTACAGAAAAGCTTATATATAAACTGGTTGAAGCATCTCAAACTGGTGCCCATCACACTAACAATCTGAAGTGAGTGAAGCACATGAATAATTCTATCAAGATAGGATGGAGAGGTATGCTAACAATGATCTTACAATATCACAAACCGCACATTTCTAGGAGCACACAGCTGCAGACGTGCTAATGAATTCTTAACACTGTTATGAGTAAATCATGCATTGTATGTATGTATATCTGTGTGTGTGTCAATCTTTCTACACCTACACCAACATGAACAAACAGTGTATAAGTTCTTATGTCTATAAATTTTGAATATCAATAGTTGTAGCCATTACTTAGCTGCCACATTTGATTTCAAGATTTTAATTGGCCATAACACTGGCCATTTTTAGGAAGATTTTTCCTAAATGGGATGCAGGTAAATTATTAGTATAGTGGTAACAGATGCTTAGCAAAACATTCTGTACATACCAGGTTCACAGCTGGCTTCATTGCCACTCCATGATGTCCCTTCACCACGTTTAAACTCACACACCCTCACAGCATTGCCACGTAATCTAAACCCATCATCACATGTGAAGGTACAAGTGTCTCTTGGATTAGCAGCACCATCACCTCCCAACGAACAATCAATCATTCCATTATCAGGAGCAGTAAGAGGGTCGCACACTATAAATAATATTCATAATGCATACTATGCACAGTAGCATTTCTAACTGTAGTGTACATTAATGTATACAATATCCATGCATGTTGGTACTAGCTACTTTATGAGAGTACTAACCCCTACACACATAAGCAATTCTAAGTGGGGGCTTAAAAATAAGTTTTGCAAAATCTTGAGGAAAAGTTATAGTATAGATTGGCATTGCATTTTTCATGTTTTTAGCATAAATTTTGGGCTGTTTTCAAACCTTCAAATTGCAAAAATCCAACAGCTGTACCCCCAGACCCCCTAAAATTCTACTTTATATTAACAATAGTCATGCTGTGCCCTGCTTGGCCCCCCTGTAGGTCAGGTCTAGAATCATCACTAAATCCCTACAACCATGCTATGACATGATCATCTCATTGCTGAATATGTATAGACATCCACATACTAGCTAGGTCTGTATATGCACCTAAGTTTAACAGTTCACCTCTATACTATATAGCTAATTTTAAAGTGTATTTGAAACCAACTTATATTTCAATACTCATTCTTCAATATTCAAGTGCTAAAAATAACACATATGCTTGGTAACAGTATTAGGTTTTAATTGTATAATACGTTGACCTGTATGACTTAACAATATCAGATGTTAGTATGTGGAGTCCATACATATGATCATATCCAGCATGATGATAACATGGCTACTTTGGATACAATGAGCACACTTCATACCATCACCAGCTTAGAGATATTCAGTATCCACGTGCACACAAAAGCAGCCAAGCTGCGAAAAAATGGTGCGGCCTTAAAAATCCTGGGTGTAAAAAGTTGTGGAATCAAAGGTGGTGGCCAAGAAATGGCTGCAATGATGTTAATGCTAATAAATTTTAACAATGCACACAGCCATTATTAAATTTTTTAGCATTAACATTATTGCAGCCATTTCTTGGCTGCCACGTTTGATTTCACAACTTTTTTCACCCAGGATTTTTAAGGCCGCACCATTTTTTCACAGCTTAGCTGTTTTGTGTGGATTTCACTTCTTTTTGTACTTTATAAGACACCAGGGTGTAAAAAGTTGTGAAGTAAAAAGAGGTGACCTAATAAATTACTATTATTATCATTGCAGTTATTTTTTTACTGCTTCCTTTGCATTTACGTACAACATTTTAACCTGGTGTTTTTCCCTTTTTTCACAGCTACTGTAGGCCGTTTTGGCATAGATTTCACTTCTTTTTGTCTTTAACAAATGCTAAGCTGGGATTTAAGGATTTTGTTTTTACCCACATGTTTTCTAATTTAAAAAGATTATTTAAGAGAGAAGTTACAATTGTATTGCACATTTTTTTTTGCTATTAGCTAATATGTTTGCAATACTCTAATAATAGAGTACACAATTTTTTGGAGAACTATTAATACAACACACAGAATATTCTAGAATTTCCATTGGTAAAATATATGAAATTATAAAGCTTTAATACTAAACTAGAACTCTCATTTATAAGGTAGAAGGCAATGATGATTTATTGGTTAAGATTTTGGGTGTTTGATATGGAGGTCATTAACTAAACAGATCAACATTTTTCGGAAAATTTAAACCCAGCGGTGACTAGCCTTTTTCATATAATATTTTACCCAGTTGTGATTGTTCTAGTATCTCAACCCATGATTTTACACATGTTTGTTTTTGCCTTGTAACTCTGTAGTTGCCACTGTTTTTCCTTCAAAAGACACTGCTATATACAGCAGTTAACTTATTCTCAAACTGTTCCTTAATACCATATGTGCCTCATAACATATACAAAGCATAACACTGACAAATAAAATAGATTGATTTTGTCACCGTTACAGGGTAAACAACTTAGCTTTCATTTCTTATCTGTGTATGCAAAGTATTTGGCACAGTACATACTAAAAGCAAATTTTATGTACTTGCAAAGGCAAGTAGGAGAAGAGTACTAAACTGTAACAATATTTAAAATCACAAATAAAACTTTTGGTATAATTATATAGTGAGTTAAAGCAATGTACCTCGTCTACACCTAGGCTCCATTCCACTCCAGTTACCATCATTCTGACACGTCCTGGTGGTACTACCTTCTTGCAATCCATAACCATCATCACATGTGTAAGTACAAGTGTCTCCAGGATTAGCTTTTCCATCATCTCCCAGTGAGCAATCAATATCTCCATTACGAGGAGCATCAACAAGTGGGGGACATGTTATCACTATAGGTAGAAACAAAAATTAATATGGTTGGAAAATCAAATATGATTACTTATTGTTTTTCTTTCACTTTTTTTGTTTGTTGGTATTTGATGTGAAAAAAATTTGAAATCCTTTGATTCTTGAGAAATAATGAAGTCTAACTAAAATCTGCTAAAAAACCTGTTCGCAGGTTCTTGAAATGGTCAAAAACCAGCTAGCAGAAAGACCTCAGGCACTGCAAATCTCACTTTCGATCACTGATTTGCTATGCTCTCCAAGCCTATTGCAAGCTAATAGCCTGAAGTAAACAAAGTCACCTTAGCCAACATGAGTTTGACCACCACTCCATTCATTTTACAAGCATGACAATACAGTTATGGGAGGTACAGTTTAATGTTGCAGCTACATTTGTCAGAGAAGTCCAGTAATATCACCAAAAATTCACTAAACTGTAGATGGACTTCAAAAATATTTGAACACTTTCAAATTCCGATTATTAGGGTAGAACATTTTACAGCAAGGGCAACAAGCATGACACACTGAAACATTATGATAATATGCAGCTGTACCTCAAGTGATGTCCACAAAATGGCCACAAATACTATATTATATATTGGTTCAAAGTAGGGATTTGCCCAGCTGCTACTTGGCATAGCTATAAAATACACATGTGGCCGTGTTTGCCATTTTAGAATATCTCAATCTCACTACACAGCTACACGGTACATTAAGCTAGGAGGTGTGGTACAACACATTTTCTATGGAGCTATATCATTGAGAGGTGTGACCTCAGCACTGACTATTAGAAGTGTAGTAGGGTGTTCTGATTGTTTAAGGGGATGTGGCCTATTGCAATTGCTTTTTTAGCTCAACTTGGTTGCTACCCAATACTACTGGGAATAATTTGTGGCATCTAAATACACTCCTTCAAGGAAGCGTTGATACGAAAAATAAATGCCTTGGTATAGTTTTTCTGGGCATAAAGAAGATGACCAAATTTAATTGAGATAAAAGGAATAGCAGAAGGCAGACATTCGTCAGAACCATAAAAGGCACACCCCACCAGTGAGTTCATTGTTGTAGCATAAAAGTGTGGCTATGTGCTGTTTTGTCTTCCATAAAAGTGATTTTATCATGTATGATATTTCTATATATGATTGCTTTGAGATGCATCATTTTAACTAAACTACTAAACAGTATTACCACACTGTTTGATAACTATGCTATCATCCCTGAGGCCTAGACTGAGTAACACCACCATTATAGTAAATCACCTATTATGTGTACAAATTTTCGAGGAATGTAATTTTCACAGATTTTGTGGTTGCTTGGCTGTCCACAAAATTTTCATCCTCAAAAAGTAACAATTATCAGGAATGCTTTCCAATATGTAACTTCAGTGAAAAACGAGCAATCTTTAAAAATAAAATGCCAAAAATCATAAAATGTGACTGGATTTTGGAAAAACGATCCAAATCGCACATTAGAAGTTTCGAGATAAACGGTTTTAAAGAATTGAAGCCAGCATAACTCTCCAAGGATAGCAAGCACGCGTATGAAATTTACACAAAAGATGCATCAATCTGTTACCTTTCAAGCCACTTCCAGTACTTGTAGCTGCTTGTACAGTTTCCCGCCAAATAAGATAGAAAATCTGAGCAGTTGGACGAGCGAAGTAGTATCACGAGTGCTCACAAAGGGGTGGAGGTTGGGGGGTGGCGGGGAGGGCAAAAGATAGGCCTCAAAATGGAGGCAGACCACGATTGGAGTCCAGACACGAGATTAGAGGGCTGTGCTGGCTCCTTAGTGGCTGATATGTAGCAAAATCTACAGAGAACACGTCTGGCCAACATTATAAGGCTGTCCACCAGTAAACCACTGATTCTTGCCAAGCCAGGTCCTTCACAAGGCCTGAAACCGCCATTTGGGCACTCCACACCACCCAGAAAAGACGTCTATTAAAACCAGCCTCGTGTAGTTTGAGTAGTGCTGAGGGTCAAAACTTGTAGTACGATAGTGTAGCTATCCACTGGTGGTGTTAGTTTGATTTTGCCTGATGTGCGATTTGGTTCGGTTCTGTAAAATCCGGTCACAAATTTGCTGTTCTGAGAAAATTACATACCTCAAAAATTTGTATGTATACAGTACTCTAACTGCCTCTCATATGAAATTGCAAAAAACACCATATACGTACAAATTTTCGAGGGACATAATTTTTGTGGATCAACAAATTTAGGATTTTCACGGTTTTATTTTTGAGGATCACTCATTTTTCACTGAGGTTGCCTATTAGCATACCTGATAATTGTTAATTTTTGAGGATGAAAGTTTCGTGTACAGCCAAGTAACCATGAAATCTGCAAAAATGCATCCCTCAAAATTTGCATCCATACGGTAATAAACTCTGTGTAAATACACAAACAATTTAACAGTACATTTGTGATGCTATGTGAATACTTGTCAGATCTTAGCCCATTGCACATATATATACACAAACCTTTATCTAGGAATGACTTGGGGGGGAGGGAGGGAGGGTAGAGTGACATACACTCAGTTTAAAGATCTGTGTGCTTACTTTACACACAACACGTACAAAATCTAGGGGGTCTGGGAGCATGCCAGTATCTTATTCACTCAGAATGCTTCTGATGCATTCTCATGTACCTGAAAATGACGTATCGCTCCAGAAATTTTTGGATTCCAGAGTCTCGTAGATGTTTCTGGTGTATTACAAGTACTTGAGACTAATTCCAGAAAATTTTAAATTTTAGACTCCCTTATGGTGGTAGATCGCTAATTGTGCATTCTCAGTTACCACATTCCCACCAAGAAATTTTTGTATTTTAGACACTTTCAGGTTGCTTCTGTTGCATTCTGAGGTACTTTCATTTAAACTATTGCTTAAAATTCAAGGTGGATTCAAGGGGGGAGGGGGGAGAGTTGGCGAGTGCCCTCCCCTCTCTCATGAAACCCTGATGTATTAACCTACACTTGGCTTGATATAGCATGTTTTGTGGCTCTCCAGAAGCCTGATGATTAATGCAACTACAACTAGCATACACACAACTAGCACATACGTACCTGAGGTGGGCGATGGACTAATGGTAATAGTTGATGTAGATATTGCTCTGGTCGTCATTGCTGTTGACAAGAACAACTACAATAAACTAATCCACAAATCAACAATACCTTAGCATTAAAATCATTAAAGAAACAGCTGTCATATGAGCAACATAATTTGAGATCACAACACACATGTTGTACTTGCACAGACAGATTGAAAGAAATGAATGTCGTTGACACATTTTAACATGAAATGATGTAAAAGCCTTTTCTTTCATTTGTGTGAAAAGAAGCAACTAGATTTAACTAATGCTCTGTGGCTGTCTCTATACTGATAATCAGCAGACACCTTGTAACAATTCATTTTGTTTCTTAAGTTGCTGTTTAATTTGTGAAATATGTAAACAAGAACACTACGTAACAGAGTCTGTATAATATCATTTCATGCTACACAATCAGTTTCAGGAACAGTGCATGGTGGCTATTTTAGAAGTGCAACTTGATTTGATGCAGGGTTTTTGATAAGTGATTTTTGTTGAGTATTTAACTCTGAGTCAAACTGGCCCAACTCATAGATCCAGCAGTAATCCACTGGGCCAATTACTTCAAGTTTAAATTAACCAAAAAATGAACTAGTGCTGAAAAACAAAATCCATGGGTATATGGGTCATTTTACCTACTGGAAAGTATAGGCTTATCAATTACCCTGGTTTGATGTATACTACCAAGAGTATATAATGTGGGCCCTCCCACATTATATACTCTTGATACTACAATATAGCAGATGCATCCCACATACCGATCACAGTTAATGTTGCAGTCATGTCAATTGTACTTGTAGATGGACTGGGCTCAGCAGCTGAAGTTGATGTTGTAGTGGCTAGAACAAAGAAAAAAGGAATACAACACAAGTAGTACCCTGTCTGATAAAAAAAAAAAACAACTAAAAAAAACAATAAATAAATACATAAAAAAAAACACACATGTGACATAAAATCGCATGCAACAATCAATTAGCGATTTTAAAATATGGACTTTATCCACAATGACATCACAAGCACAAGATGGTCGCATTATTTTGGGGACTAATGTACAGGCACCTATGGAGAAATTGTTTTGATCAATCATATTTCACTCGTGAAGAAAGATAACAACCAGTAGCCAACAGGTTATGGTATAACGTTACAAAAACCATTGCAAACAAGAGTTATCTATAAAAATTTTCTGCATGTGATACAGATCATTTATTGTGTTGTCTTGTACCCATACCTGTTGCTTAGAGCTTGATATCTCCTTCCCTGGCTGAAATATGATCGATCAAAACAACTTCTCCATAGGCACCTGTACATTAGTCCCCCCAAATATGAGGCCATCTTTTGCTCGTGACGTCATTGTGGATAAAGTCCATTGAATTTGTGCAAATGAATTTAATCAATCTTACATAGGTTTTGTCATGCCGACACTGGTGCTATAGAATTATGGTTTCAAACCTCACTTTGAGGTTCAGAAAGCAGTAAAGTAGTTTCAGTTTCATGTAGCCTAGCTTCTGTATATGATCCACTTTATACTCTTCCAGTAATATCATGCATGGTTGCCATAAATACTTTATCCTCTGGACAATAGTGTCTATGGTTTTACTCGTCACATACCAAATATTCAGTTATGTAAAAATGCTGTGATTTGACTGGTGCTGCCACTATAGTAGCAGCAAACACAAGTTCAATATGCAGTCGTGACCATTCTTTTACAGTGAGTGCTTCCCAACAAAGCAAAAAGTGAGCGGCATAGAAGGACCGATGCAGCACAAGACTAATTAGTACCTGCCCTATGTGCACATTCCACATTAACCACAATAACATAAATCAGTGTACATCCCTAAAGCTATGTTTATATGCATGGTGATATTACTTTAAAGTATATGAGTCTTAATTATATTATCCTGTAGGCAAAGTTGGGGGTAACTAGTTACTTTGTAACTAAGTTACGTAACTAGTTACTGTAAAAGTAACTAGTTACTGTAAAAGTAACTAGTTACTGTAAAAGTAACTAGTTACATGCTTTGTAACTAGTAAGGATTACCTGTCTGAAAAGTAATAGTTACAATAGTTACATTGTAACTACAGGTGATTATGCTTTAAAAGAAAGAGAGCACTTCAATTTTTGTGCTACAGCCACATTTAAGTGGACACTTTTTGTGTACTGTTCTTCATGATTCAGCTTGAGCAATAGATGTAACAGTTGAAACTGAGCTGAAATGGTCACAATCGTTATTTTCAGAAATTGTACATATAATTATTATATAGTGCTCTTCTTCCCTTGCTCTGGGAAAAATAATCATGTTATTAAAGTTAATTAACAAACAAGCATGAAAGTAACTAGTAACTAGCAAGATACTTAGTTATCTATAAAAAGTTACAGTACATGGGGTAAAAGCAACTAGTTACTTTTTGAAGTAACTACCCCAACTCTGCCTACGGGTATAGTGAAATGATGTAAACACACAGGGTTAATTAATAATATCCCTTTTAACCACTCGGCATCCTCGCTGTAAACCCGACAGTGATAGAAATTTAGACATGCTATAACATTCTTCATGCGTTCAACCAATGCACCTATCCTGAAATGGGCGCACACCAGGAACATGGGTAACTGGATCCTTCGTTACGTAGGTAAGTTACAAGTTTGTACATACAACTTCTTTGTCAGATGGATTTTAGGCCATATGTGCATTTCCACATGAGTAGCTGTTAAAGCACCTGAATACCAGCCTTATCATGTGTCACTTACTGTAGGTTATATAAACAGACTAACAGTGTTCATTGCATTATAAGCCTATTTTGCTTTTTCTTCACCTAATTTTCTTTCTGGAGATTCTATCTTTTTTAACCTAAATTTCCCAATATTTTGCTAGAAATTTATCTATTTTGTTCATGGTAATAAATATATAGCTATATCGAGGTAGTGTAGTTTACACACATATATAAGTAGTTCATACAAGCTCATACCAGCACTAGGGACCCACCGATTATGCTCATAATTTTACCTATTATGCTATGCTGCACTGCTCAAAAATTTACCTATTATGCTTAAATTAATGCTCAATATTTACCTATTATGCTCGATTATGCTCAATGTTCATGCTTTAGTCCATATGCTTTGCTACTAGTTTAACACCGTATAGAAAGAAAAAAATGAATGGCTGGAACACAAATAATGAATTCTTGCTGCATGCCTGCATGTAAGAGAAAAGATCGATATACTCTAATAGAACAGTCAGTTTTATGATTGTTCTATTAGAGTTACTGACTGCTCTATTAGAGTATATTGATCTTATTTTGCAATTGTCATTTATCCAGCAAGAATTTACACTATCGTACAAATATTTAACCTATTATGCTGGCATTATGCTCAATGCTTTTAGGTACCTATTATGCTCAAAATTATGCCAGCATAATCGGCGGGTCCCTAACCAGCACACAGCTAGAAACTGTGTAGTACTACAAGTCCTGTTGTTTATGGATAAATGGAGGCTTCAATATAATCACTAAGAGAATTTTCTAGCAGATCTCAAAATCCTGCAGTCAGCAATGAAAACACTCTCTCTGCTGCAGCTGAGGAAAGCTGTACTACTAAGACTTTTTGACTCCATTTGACCAAGAAGACAAAACCATTGAATTTACTAGTTTCCACCATTCAAGTGAACTGAGGTCAGAACTAATTCCATCAGCTTTTGCTATGTACGTAGAAAGCTCAATGTTCAACCTTTCCAATTCGCTGTCTTCAAATGCAGGAATAACTCACAATAAATTGACATGTGAGTCATCTAGTTAAAGTGTAGCAAGCTTGTGTGGACAAAAAAATTGAACTGCTTTAAATGCAGACAATCGAACTTTTAATGCGGACTCTAGCTGATGTTGAAAATACTCGAGGGTTCTTTGCACACAGCTTTTAGCATAAACACACAGTCCCTGCTGTGTAGATGTTTGTGTTGAAATACCCCGAATAACAGTCTCAGTATTTAGTGTGTGTATGCAACCCTAACTGCTGCATCAACCTTTTGCACTCCCTCGCAACATGTAAATGCCAGTGGGCCATCTCCCTCAAGATTGTAGGTAGCCTTGACAAAGAACCCTCCCCAGTCAATCACAAAAGCAAGTTCGAGCTTCACATTTTTCAGCTTTTCTGGGTTTGTTAAAATTGCTAACAACCTTGGTTGGGAAGGTGTGTTGTTGGTCAGAAAGGGTTCAATTTCACCAAACTGAACCATAATTTGTTTCATGAGCTCCCACTTACTCCACCATCTGGTATATAGCACTGTATGATGACATTGTCCTATCCGCTGCTTCCAAAGAAACTTAACCTTAACATTGTAGGAACATAGTGATAGCCAATATGTAACAAATTCTGTAAGGGTAGGAATGTTGAAATGTTCCCAACTTGATTAATTGTGTGGTTAATGTTGTCCCATAGTGTGATTTACTATCAAAAATAACACTCAACCATTTTCCCTGTATTGACACCATATTGTTCTGCTTTTCTTCCTCCAAAATAAATGGATTCAAGTCAAACAAATACCTCCTGTCTGCAAGACGATACCCAGTCAGCTAATGAAAATGCCCTACTTTACTGAGGGGTATGCCAGTTTACAGGAATGCTTCCACTACTTTAACATGAAAGACTTGTTGTTGCTCTGGAAGTGTCTCACCTCTTGCTTCTTCATTGTACATTCTGAGCGATTGTGCAATGTCTTAATTTTTCACTTTTTGTTACTCTAAACTTTTCTTTCCATCATTGTGTTTGGTTGACTTGATATGGTAGCTAGGGGCGGATCCAGGGGGGGCTTTGGGGGCTGAAGCCCCCCCCATTCATATTTAGGCTTTACTTGATCAATATGCTGAGTATTATAATGAAATTTTGTCTTAGCATAATTATATGATCACTAATAATACAAATACTCATAAAGCCACCTTATAAACATCTTTCCAAGGTATTATCAGTGGATTTATGCTAAAGTTTATGCAACAAGGACCTGGATCAGCGTTGGAGGTGTACAAGATCGAGATACTCTAATAGAGCAGTCAGCTAACTACTCTAATAGAACATTCACTGGAAACATGTAGTCGGTTCTGTTATGGAATTTTTCCAAATCTGCCTGCACCTATACATACAATGAAGTGCATTGGTCTGTTTAAAGGGCTTCATTCATCTACTTGTGTAGTTAATATGTATGGCAATACTTAATTCAGGTACACAATTTCCATTGAAAATGCTCTCAGATTCAATCTTGTATTGTTCAATTTTCAAAATTTTCCACTTTCAACATTATTATTCTAACATGCACCTATTCAGTGTTGTGCAATTGTGAGAGGGGTGCATCATGTACTTGGCTGTCTGTACCTACCCAAACTTTTCCATTAGCAAAATGCTTCAGAGAGCCATACCTATAATCTAAAGGCAGTATATAAAATATCTACAGGCAGAAAATATTATGAATTTTATGTGGAAATGTCTCCAAATTGCAGTATTTTAGCATCTATTTTTCAAAATTTTCCTGGGGGGGGCATGCTCCCAGACCCCCCTAGTTCCAGCATGCTTCGTATGCTGGGAAGTGTACTTCGCACACCTCTACCCAAGAGATTAGTACCTTGAGTTAGCCCCCCCCCCCCCCTTTTATAAATCCTAGATCCGCCCCTGGTAGCTAATGCTACTTTTCTTCAGTGGGAGTTCTTCACTACCTACACCCCTGGAAAAAAAGCTTTTTCTGGATGATACAATGAAAGGTTATGCTGGATATTCTTTCACCCTTTGCTGAGGTTTGATCCCTTATGGATTACTTTGACAGTTAGAGTGTGCTCTTTTCTTGCCGATTGGTTGATTCTTCACAACTTTTTGCTTACGAGACAGCTCTGACATATCTGGAGCTTTAAGAACACTTATCAAGGAAACAGTAGAGTTTCCACAACCTGTAGAAGAATCATATTCAATGTTTATAGCTTGGTTAGAGCTAGTTGTCGCTAGATCAGATTCATTTTCACTATGGTCACTGCTACTTGATCTTCCATAGCATTCTATTGCTGTCACGAACCAGAATCCAACCGATTAATAACATTCATGGTGGGGCTGGAATAGCAAAGAGATTCTCACAATTAGCCTCGTGATTAACACCAACAAAGATTTCCTCTTATTTTTCCAGAATTTTGCTCTTTGCTTTCCTATTCCTGTTGTTCTATTGTTTCTCTATTCTTTCTGCCAGCAAAATTGTCACATCCCTATTTAGAATTCAGTTAGCTAATGGTAGAATGTGCGCACAAAGCTGATGGTCCGATCTTTACGATTTCAAGTCCTTTAGATAATAGCAAACAACACTATATAGGTTTTGGGTATTACTAATGCTCTATGCCTATTTATATGTAACAATTCATTTTGTTCCTTGAGTTGCTGTTTGTAAAAAGGAAATTACGGAACTCTATGTAAGGAATCATTATTTTCAGTATTTTGCAAGAGTACAGAGAGTACACTAGGGGGAAGGGGTAAATTCACCTGTAGGCTTTTTTAAACACATAAAGTAATCACAATAATTAGTTTCATTAGAACGTTTAAGGTAGTGGAAGCTGAGTTGCAGTTGGGCACTGAATGACTACCGCTTCAGGAACTAGCCATACAAGGCTATAAATAATCAGCATTCCTTCAACGCCTATGTTTTGAGGATTAGCAGGTGCAGGTAGATGCATATTGAAGAAAATCAACACTGAACATACAATAGCTATCACATCAACATTTTTATAGTACCCTTTTGGGTAGGTGGGAGGGGGTAAGCAAAAATAGTACTATCTGTACTCTTGTGAAAATGCTGAAAATTATGGATGATCCCTAACAGAGTCTGTAATACATCATTTCATACTACACAATCAGTTTTGGGAACAGTGCATGGTTATTTTAAAAGTACAACTTGATTTGATGTATACTACAATATAGCAGATACATCCCACTTACCATCAGATGTTGTAGTCATGTCAATTGTACTTGTAGTTGGACTGGGCTCAGCAGCTGAAGTTATTATTATTATTATTATTTTTATTTTTTATTTATTTATTTTTTTACAACTAAGACAAAATATAGCAAGAAGAAATAAATAAGAAAAAACAAATAAATATGTTCAATTACAATGCTTCAGAGATGGACGCTCCATCAACCACCCCCAATGACCACCATCTTGCCCGAGAACCCCAAACACAAAGTAAAGTAGCACAAAGGATTGCAAAGGAGAGTCTTGCTTTTACCCAGCCAATGACCACACTGTATGACTTTTCCCACCTCACAGCCAAATGATCAGCTAGACACTTTAAAAAGAAGTTTATTATTATTATTATTAATTGTATGGATATACATACAGTACAAACAATTATGTAGAGTTAGGCTGTAAGCCTTTATTCATATCCATATCCTGAACTAGACCAATAGTTGTTTAACTTCGACTTGAAGGAAGCGATAGTATGGGTTGAGACTACCTCCTGAGGTAAACTATTCCAGCTGTTAATGATATGTTGGGTAAAAAAGTTAGATCAAGCATTCAGTATGGTGTGAGATTTAAAAAGCTTCATGTGATGACCTCTAGTGTTGCTGACATCAGTTAAAGTAAAGAATTTTGTAGGGTCTATCTCATAATACCCATTTAGTATCTTGAAAACCTCAATGAGGTCACCACGTTGGTGTTGACAAAATAAAGTGTAAAAGTCTAAAGACTTTAACCTCTGTTCATATGGCAAGTGTCCAAGGCCTAATGTATTTAGCGGACTCACGGACTGGACTCACAGACTGGACTGGACTGATGTTCTCAGCGAAACCACTATCTGTAGCGTAGAGGAAGGACTTGCTGATCTCACTGCCCCTTTGATCTGAGATATACTACTCGATGGCGACGACAAACAAACTAGCTGCACTAATTTGTAAGAGTGCAACAACTCTCGTGATCCTGGCACACCTGTCTTTTGGCGCGCTTTGCCACGTTGTCTCGCACTGTTGTTTACACTGGAGTTGACATTACTAGTGTGATGGAAGCCAACCCCTCTGTCATAGATTTAACTGTGGAAGATACTGATTGTATGGACGATGACGAGTACAGTGAATTGACAAGTAGTGAAGACGAGAGTGACGGCGCAAAAGAATTGGTAAAGCTATCAAAGTAAGTTCGAAGTTGCACTGTTGTATATAGTTTTACATGCCTATTTGCCACATACATGCTTTAGCTTCAGCTCAAGCTTTTGTTTTCTTAGCTAAACCAAGTTTTTATGCTTTAAAGTCGTGGCTGTAGCTAGTAAAGTGTTGTCGGTGTTTAATTGCCAGCACAAACTGTAATATAACGCGTTTCGCTTGTGACACCCATCCCTGTATGACTTGCTGTATGAAATAGGAAGATTAAGTCTGGTAGTGCCCGCCCCTCTTTATAGAGAGGAAGGTTGCAGTGGAATTTAATTAAACAGTACTGTAAAACATCCTATTGGTAACTACAAGCAGCCTCAAATCATTTTGCATCTTCATACACATTGTAACACACTATTCATGCATTATGTAACTCCAGTATCTATGGTAACTCCATAACAAATATATTTACCAACAACGCGATGTAATTGGTGTTACCTGTTTTCGGTAACACGTTACAACTCAGGCATGTGATATTAGGTATTGACAACCAGCTACTATGCAATACATCAGCATTCTTGGAATTTGAAAATAAATTGGACAGGCAAGTCAGTTGATATGTTCCAAGAGACATATTACAATATTAGTAGTTATCTAGATTATTACAATATTAGTAGTTATCTAGATTATTACAATATTAGTAGTTATCTAGATTATTACAATATTAGTAGTTATCTAGATGTGTCAAATGATAAAACTAGCCAAATGAATTCTACCAGTTCATTCTACAACTATATACAAATAGATTATATGACAATGTACTGATAGTCTGATCACGGAAAATTGAAGCAATTTGGGTACTCAAGAAAAATTTAGCCAAGCAAGATGACCAGGAAATACAATGAAACACTTAAAGTAGGGTGGGCGATATCTTTCAAAAGGTTTTGACGGTGTCACACAAGTGATCCATCATGTTATCTGTGTGAGGTTGTTGCTTCACTTTTCTGTGTTTATCAGTAAGTGTTCATGTAATCTATTTCTAATCATAAAACCAAATGGTAGGATTAGTTTTAGCGATTTACAATGTCATGCATGCAGTCCTTACATTAGCATAGTCTGACATAGCCGACCCGTGCGCGTAGCGTGAGGGTCTGGTGACAGCCGCATTCAGTACCTGTGCAGATGGAATGCAATTAAATTTGAAAATACGTGCGAAACACGTGGACAATTTCCGATAACAGAACACGACAACTACTGTACTTGCACCTGAATGAAATATATTTCCACTACAAACCCTTACATTTGTGCTGGTTGTGGAAAAGACACAAGAAGCTCGCCATAATCAGTGGGCAAATCAGGAATAACGGCATAGAATGTTGTTAATTGGTCACAAAGCGATCTGATGTGACGCATTAGTTTTTCGTAAGGCTGGCACAGGTACTAAATGCGGCTGTCAGCAGACCCTTGCGCTACACACGCGGGTCGGCTACACCAGACTAACATTAGCTTACCAAGTCCATAAACAGTATCTGCCCAAATAGCAGTTTGGGCAGGCACAAAATTATTGTCCTTGCAAAACCAATAGTGGTTCCATAAAAGTTGATGTGTACATGTTTGTTTATGTAGTGCTAACAATAACTGGCGCTTGGTTGCTAGGAGATACAACATTTTCCCAACCAAAGGAATTACCAATGCCACCTCCCCTAGTAGTGTAGTGTACTGCTGTAATGACCACAGCCTATTGATATGTTGTGGTTGTAGCTATGTAGTTGTAGTTAACTTCAAAACCTTCCATCGTAGTAATGTCTCCCTAGTCCAATTCCAGCAGTGTACCCTATAGCTCATGCCTGTACAATTTAAGTCTGTCCTTATAATTGTGAATATATAAGGACATTAAATTTGTCCTTGGCACCTTAAGAATTAAATAAGCTCTGTGCATGTGATCAATCATGTTGGGGTTGTATTCATAGCATTCATTACATAACTGCACTTCATAACTGTACTGTATTTGCCCAAGTGCACTGTATTTGCCCAATTAGCTGCATAACTGTACTGGGTGAGTCGTACAGTACACTTATGCAGCCAATCGGTACAATATGAAAAATACAGCACAACACGGCTCTTTAATCCTCCCACACAAAATACAATAATATGAGTTAGTCATTGCACAATGTCCTCATAAATATGTAGTTTAATTGTATATCAGTATATGTACCATGAAACCACCTAACTTCAAAGCCAAATTCCAGGGTACATATCTTATAAACCCTGGCTGGCCATGGTACATTTAAGTTAAACCATGGCTGGCTATGGTACATTTAAAATAAACCATGGCTGGCCATGATACATTTAAATGTACCATGGCCTTGATATATCTGATGAGGTAACGTTGTAATTGTAACGTTGTTTGTTTTTATAAGAATCCTGGCAGTATTCGATTGTGGGAGTTTATTATTACTCACGTGATGAAAACCATGAACCCGATTTTGCATTCTACAGCACTCATACGAAGGCGATTCGACACCCTTACCACCCTATGAGTTGACAGACGGAAGTTTAAGGTGAGAACTAGTGTCATGGTTAATTTACAATCGCGTGTCCGCGTGTTTGATTACGTACCACGCCCACTTTTCGTATATCACGAGGTAACCACTCTACAGCGAAGCTTACCCCTCTGGATGTTTAGAAAACATTGTAAACAGTGGTTAAACGATGTAGCAACTTTGAAACACTTGTTAAATCGCAAAATTGAGTGTTTCCGTGATATTCATGGGATTTTCCCGTTTATGTTAACAAACGTAACTGCAACGTTACTTGCTGCTGACCCATAATCGAATTTTACAAGACTCTCTATATAATAAATCCAGCGGGTTGCCTCGTATTGGCTTGGGTGATTAGTCGCCCACCACAGTAGGCTATTAGCCTACATGGTACATATCAGTTGTATCACGTGCCCTCGTGATTTGCCTGATATGTACACCCACGCTTTCGGGCCTAACGGCCCTCGAGCTTGGGTGTACATATCAGGCAAATCACTCGGGTACATGATACAACTATTACATATTTTAGCAGCGTTATTAGCATCCACCGATGTTATCAACATTTCTATATATATCAACCCATGATATATATTCATCACCATTTAATTGCTAATACTGTATACATTGTCTCTATACCTCAATATGTGGCCCAGTCTGGGAAACCGGTCTTATCGCCCATTTAAAAGTGCACACAAGAATTGCTGGCTTTAAGTATTTAGTATGTTGTAGCTCACCAATGGATGACGCTATGTGTGCCAAATTTTGACACCTGCTATACAAGTAGCCAACAGCTACGTTTCCCACCATTTTAGATATTTTTTAAAAACCAGGGTTGACTGTATCAGGCATTCCAAAAGGGGGACTGGAGGAGGGCAAGGGGCTGTTTTAAAGAAGGAGGCATAGGGATGAATTAGGCTGGCCATTCTGGTCTCCAAAATGGCTAAAATTTACAGCACAGGTCTTTATTTGACACGACATAGCTATACAGCCATCTCAGGCTGACCAGAGCTCCATCAGGTCTCCAGACTGCTCGTACAGATTGCTACTGGACTTGGGAACAGCAGCCAGTAGAAGCAGACCACTCAAGTCTAGCTGATTTTGATCATGGTTTATTCATGTAGCTTTGTGTTATTGGTGAAAAATCAAATCTGCTGCCATGGGCGAGAAGTGATAAGACAGTTTTCCTAGACCCATGGTGTACCTCTAGTAACTATAAAGCCAAGTCATGGCATATAATTTACTACAGTAGGAACACAAATTTAATTTGTATCTACTTTGTACACCCTTCCTGGGCCCCTTCTCTATCCTGGGCTGTTGCAAGCTATGTATTGCCATTCTACTTTGAAATGTAATGAGCAAGGTTATCATTTTACTAACTTGGAATTAGTTTGTGTTGCTTATTAACAAATTTGTGAAATTATTCTGTATAAAAGGAACTGCATATCCAGTTATTTTGTGGTATGGTTAATTAGTATGTGAGTGAATAAATTTCAGCATGCTTAATGATTTACAGCACAATGATTATGTAATACCACTTATTATTATGTTGTTATTACAGGATAGATGTTGAGTACTATCACGACAATACACTGTTGCCGGTTTATGATTACCCAGTGAAGGGCTATAGCCAAGAAGAGATCGTACACATATTATGTGATCCAAAACTTGAACCTAGCCTGATATGCAGTACTCATCCAGTATCCGTAGAAAACAATGTAGCATTTATCATAGATATGTCTAAGTTGAAGAATCCCAGTGATGTTCGATCAGATGACTTAGGGGAATGGATATGCAAAGGCTCAAGAATATTGAAGTTCACTATAAAACTTACCAGTAATTCTTGTACCTTGGTCAGTTTTTTGTCTACTGATGCTTTAGAAATTAGTGTCAGACGCCAGTACTTTGTCAATGGCAGTGATAGTGACCTACATCGAATGATTGAATTTTTAGAAGATACCCCATCAAAAGGTAATTAATGTATTTTTACATGTGTTATTATTACATTTTTGTTATTAGATAAGATTCCTTATTGTAGATGTATTGTCCAATACTGGTTTCAGAGTGGTAGTGAGCACAAGGTGTCGATAAATCCACACGGAAACAGCAAAAGAAAGCAACCGTATTGTCGTACAAATCCTAGTACTATGGCAACAATGAAATCTAAGGCTCAACATGCAAGACCCAAGGCTACAATTAGCTCTGTGTATGCTGAAAAGGGTGGGATAATGAATGCTAGTAGTTTAGGTGAATTGCCCAGAAATCGTGAACAAGTGGTGCACATGAGGCGTGGTGGAAATACCACATCCAGTCTTTGTAGTAACAAAAGCATACGTGACCCACTGTTTATGGTGATGGAGCAAAGTAAATTGCAGGATGGACAGGATGCATTTGTAAGAACTGTGACAGCATGCCCTGAACCAATGTGTTTATTAGCAACCAATCAGCAACTTGTTGACTTGGTACGTTTCTGTACCAACCCAGACCAGTTTAGTGTGTTGTCCATCGACCCTACTTTTTCCCTAGGGGACTTTAGCGTCACATGCATCACCTACTGTAACTTACTTGTGACAGATGTGCGTACTGGTCAGTCCCCAATTATGTTGGGACCATTGTTTGTACACCAGGGCAAGTCATTTGAAGTTTATAATTTTTTTGCATCTTCACTGATTGGTATCAAACCTGCTTTATCCAGTGTGCTTGCTTTTGGGACTGATGGAGAAGCAGCTCTAGTAAAGGCTTTTAAGACCCAGTTTGGCTTTGCTATTCATTTAAGATGTTTCCGACACATGAAAGAAGACATACAACGAAAGGCACTTGAAGTAGGGTTCTCCTCTAATACAACTAAAGAAATATTGACACACATTTTTGGAATAAAAATGGGTCCAACTTGTTTTGAAGGATTGGTAGACTGTAACTCAGAGAGAGAATTTGAAAGCAAGTTACATTTGATTGAGGTAAAGTGGAGGGAATATGAAAGGGAGTCCCATGGTCAATTTGCATTCTTTGATTGGTTCATCAAATATCATTCTGATGAAATCAAGTGTAGCATGCTACGCTCAGTAAGACGCACTGCAGGACTTGGAGATCCTCCTTCACAGTTTTTCACCAATGATAGTGAAGCTATTAACTCGGCTGTTAAGCAATTTTTAGGATTTCAGAAGTCAGACTGGCTTTCTTTTAATGACAAAATGAAGCAGTTTGTTAGAGACCAACAAGAAGAAGTGTGTAAGGCTTTGGTTGGAATAGGCCAGTATACTCTTCGAAAACAGTATCAACATCTTGCTGTTAGTTCTAATGTTTGGTTTACTTCCCTCTCTTCTGAGCAAAAAGAGCGTGCTGTAAGGAAGTTTAGGAATGCCCAGTGTGTACCACATGATGACCAATCACAACAGCTCACCAGTTTGCAGGTATGCCAACAGTTTGATAGTGACCAGCAGTTAGCCAATAAGTTTGCCAATGACAAGCAGTTTGTTGATGACCAGCAGTTTGCCAACGACCAGCAGTTTTCCGATGAACAGCAGTTTGCCGATGACCAGCAGTTTGCCGATGACCAGCAGTTAGCTGATGACCAGCAGTTTGCCGATGACCAACAGTTTGACCAGCAGTTTGCTGATGACCAACAGAGCCATGATGGCCAACCTCTCACCTACATGACAAGGCAGCAGAGTGCTAGTAAGCACCGTGAACAGAGAACCTCTACAACTGATGAGCAACCTTCTCAATTTGCTGAGGGCAGTGTGCAACATTGTCAAACTAAGGAAAATAAGGATTGGTGGTAAATGTACTATACGCTTCTAGCCGTATGGGTATCCCAACATTAGTCCTCAAACACATGTGGTCTAAGGCGGCTGAGCTATTGATGAGTAGTGAAGTATTAGCTGCACCTGGGTGTCCACCTTCTTCTCGCATGGTGGCTAGTAGATCTAAGTGCAAGCCTCATTGTGTAAGTTTGAACAAAGATGGTCGGTTTGAGTGTGATGATGAGTGTCCCAATTTTCTACAGTGTTTTATTTGTGCACATACCGTAGCTGCTACAGAGAATAATGAATTACTTAAGGAGTTTGTTGACAGTTACAATAAGTTTGCCAAAACTCGTAAAGGTCAGCAGAGTATATCGCCCAACTTTACCAGATTGTCAATGTCAAAGCTACCTCGTCATGTTGTCGGAAGAAAAGGGAATAAACCACCAACTAAAAAAGCAGTGGCTCGAAGGCAACCAGTACCCTACGAACAGCGAGTTCCACTGTTAACCTCAACCAGTCTAGATCTACCCTCATCGTCAGTAAATATAACAACCTCATCAGGAAATTGGAATTGGAATTGGGAGGGAATTGCCAGTCCTTATAATACTCTGTATTGTCATCCTCCACGTTGGTACCCTCCTCCTTATCCACCACCACAACACTTGCAACCTGCTGCAGGATTTTTGCCTTTTACTGATCTTACTAATCATTATAGTGGTGCAGGTGACCAGTCTGGATTTGCAGAAAGTGACACTAGGTTTGTTGCTAACATGCCCTCTGGTAGCTGTCGTATAGTTGAACCATTTGTGGTTAAAAAGCTCAATGGTAGAATTAAGGTGTGTGCTGGATGCAGATGGCAACATTTAAAGGGTGCCAACAATGAATTGCTGCCACCTCCGTTTGACATATGCTTGTGTCACAGAGAACCACAGGTGTACACCAATCCTAAAACTGGGTCAGAGTGTTCAAAAATTGGAAATGTTTACTACCATGTGAACTTGAACTGTGTTCGTAAAAAATACCCTAGGTTCAGTGCTGCACAGGTTGAGTGCCCACCTGAAACACAAAGTCTTTTGACCAATGAACACTATGATCTGTTGAGGAAAGCTATTGGATTTACTATTGAAATCTAATGTGAAAAGGCTATTGTTAATGAACTACCTTATATAATTGATTTTATTGTTGATTTTTGTAGTATTGTTTTGTTGACCTTTGTAGTGGTATCTGCTAAAGGAAGCCATTTAGTTTTACTGTTGAAGTCTAGTGTAACAATAGCTGCTGTTTGTTTTGATAAGTTTTGTAATGTGTATGGTGACCTTTTAAGTACAGTAGTCTTGTGTATTGTTAGGCATTTTGACTTTTGTAGGCTTCATACTTACTCAATCTATGTAACTCTAATGTTTGGTCTCGAATCAATTAAAGAGAACACTGAAGTTGTCAATGCTATAATGCACACCACTAAGTGTTGAACTACTGTAGAAATTTGTATTCAGTGGATGTAGGTTGTGTATGCATGACATCTAAAATAGCAACAACCTTTCTGTCACATATCTAAACACAGTCCTGCTCAGGCTGGTGTTGGTATAGTGGCCATTACCAGTACTCACAGCATTAGTCATAAACTTGTCAGTTTCTAAGGTGGTCCAGTATTAGGCCATTCCAAATAAATTCTGTTTTCCCATCCTGACTCAGGCATATTTGCAGGCGGTCCATTTTAATAGTTTCATTACAAGATTGGGAGTTTTTAAAGCCATTATTTGTCTGGCACAGCCATAAAAAGCTATGCTGCTTAAGCTTGTACATCCTTTTTATTAAGTTGTAAAAATAACACAAATAATTTATGCAAATTCATTGACAATTTGATAGCACTGCTGACAGTTACAAGATGGATTTTACTACGCCTGTCAGTATGCAAGATAACTGGAAAATAGTGGAAGAATATGGAACAATGGAATATTAGAGCTGACAGTAACCAGATGCAGGCAGTGGATAGGAAACAACTTATTTGGATTACATGTACAAATATGGCAAACTATGAACAGCATAATATCCACATTACATAAACCACATGACAGTGAATTAATAACAAGAAGTTCATTGAGACCTTAGGGGACTAAGTAATCATGCAGTTCAGTGATAGTATCAGCATATAATATATCATTGTATTCATGGTCAGTGACCAATAGATAGCGTTTCACTCTCCCACGGTACATCCGGTGTATGTATTACAGGGCAGACAGCCAAGGTTGATAGAATCCCAAAAACAATACACACATACAATTATGAAGTACAGAGACTAGTTAATACATATGATCATGCAACCATAAAACAAAGTCCTCATAGTCTTCAGTTCTATCAGTGAAGCAGAGAGCTTGTTCAAATTGTGAATAGAGTTAGGGTAAAAACTCTTTATGTAAGCAGTGGTATAGAAGGGACAATGAATGGTGATGTCTAGTACATCTGGTAGTAAGAATGAAGCAGCTAGGAACGGATATACCAATTAGTCCATAACCAATGTGATAGAACACATTCAGCCCAATGATAGTGTAGCATTCACACTACTGTGGTAGTTGAGCCCATCTAACAGCTATCCTCTGGATTTTTTCTGACAATAATATTTGTACAGTGCATCATCACTCCAGAGATAGTAATCAGCATTAATAGTGTTGGTATCTAAGGGCAGTGCATTTAAATCTCATCTGCCAGGAGAGCGCCCACTGAACAAGGGAATCCAAGTCTTACAGAAGCATCCTTGTCTGTTTTCATAATGCATAAAAGTCATCAGTCAACAATCTTATGTCAGAGGAAACATTGTCAACTATATCAGTTCAGTCAGGATTCTGGTCTCAGATTCTACCACCAACAGTCATCCTTGACTTCATAGGGTTAAATGATAATGTGGTTGTGCATATAAACATTCAATACAACCTCACCACCTTAACTGTTACGGTGGATTCAACCGTCTCGCCTACAATTTATAGCGCTGGTGTACTAGATAGGCAGATAATCTCGAATATACCTTCAACAATAGTGTACTAGGGCATCAGCATATCCCTGCAGTCCATTGATTGATTGATTGATTTCGAGATTGATTATTAAACTCTCCGCGAGCTACACTACAAAGGCGTGCCAGGATCACGAGAGGTTCTGTACCCTAATACATTAGTGCAGCTACTGTTGTCATCGCCGTCAAGTTGAGTGTCTAGTAGCACTCCTCAGATAAAAGGGGTCGTTAGATCAGCAAGTCCTCTTTCTAGAATAACTGATGGACGCTACAGTTAGTGGTTTCGCTGAGAACATGAGTGCACCGCTAGTTTGTTTACCTGTAACGGGAAGAGCAGTATCAGCAGTTGTAGCTCGATAGTGGTGTCTCCAGTGTTGCAAGAGATGGATAATGCCTGGATTATTGTTTAAAAGCTGTTTCCAGCTCAGTGTGTGAATCCAGTCCACGAGTCCAGTCTGTGAGTCCAGTCCGCGAAATACATTAGGCCAGTGTCCAAGGCCCGTAACCATCTTCATAGCCCACTTTTGGACTTTCTCCAATACGTCAATATCTTTAGCAAGACTGGGGCTCCATATAGATGCACAGTATTCCAAGTGCGGCCTAACATATGTCTTATAAAGAAAAGCAAATAGATCTTTTGAAATGTTGACAAATGTCCTTCTAATCATGGAGAGAACTCTCATAGCAGATACTCTCTTTTACCATGTCAATCTGCAATATACCTACCAAATGGGCTGCATATGTTTACAAGCGTTTCATATGCTGTGAAGTAATACTAGGATACTATGAACTTACTGTAAACAGGAAAAAGTCAAGTTAAAAAAAACAACAACAAAAGGCATGCTAAAACCACTGGCAGGATCCAGATGCATGTAACGCAGGTGCTCTACCAGTTCAACTGTTTATTCTGCAATATTTTGTAATGGAACTAAAAAAAAAGAGTTCTCTCTTCAATATAGTGTGATACCTGCCCTAAGTATAGGACTACTTCACATATAATAACATTAATCAGTACATTGTGATTAAAGAGCATGTCCTCAAGTTATGCACATGAACCTTATGCCATCATGCAAGTATAGTAATAGGGGAAGATGAGAGCTAACTAAACAACAGAATGACATGTAAGCTAAATTAATTATCACTGCATATGCAAACTATGTGGTGCTAGTAGTACTTGTCCATTCATGCAGGTACATGTAACATGATCATCCAAAAGAAATGAATTTGTACAAACAATATTTAATTAAGGTAGAACTATTTACAGTGGGTATACTGCAACCAAAGCTTTGAGCAAAGTTAACCTTACACACAGGTGCACACTTCCTTCTCTCTTGGCCATGCTCTCGTGCTATTTTTTCCATATTGCACTTGCAGCAGTGCTTTAACCCTTCGAAGAATAAAGTCCAATATATATATATATTGGGCGCAAGTACGTGGGCTGGTATAAGCCATTATAACTACTTATCAGTACACAATAGAAAAAATTTGCTAACACCACAATACTCACCATGCAATTCCTGACAAAATCACACCAAGTATTGCTTTGTTTGAAGAGAATCTCTGCTGCTAGGCCACCAAGAAAAAGTAGCTCTTCCATTATTGTCTGCCATTGCTCTACACCAGCTACTTTGATCGGCCATATCTCGATGGTATTTCGTCCTAGCGCATCAAACAAAATGCCATCAGACTCAGCACGTGATGGCAATTCGATTTGTATACAAAAGATCACGTGACTGCCTAATAAATTTGCGATAAAGAAATAACGATGCAGACGTTCAGTGGAGATGACATCGCCCATTCATCGCTTCATATCACAAGTACTGTTTTGTGTAGAACAAAACTGTTATGATATTATTGTTGTGTATGAAATTACCTTAAGTCAATGCCAAACAATAATCTCAATGGCGGATCTAGAATTTTTAAAAGGGGTTTTCTGAAAGTTGGTATAGCAGAATAAGGCATCTCTGATAGCATTTCTCCAGAAATTTTTGAGATTTTAGAAGCTCAGATCAGATTTTAGGCAGTATGTTCACGTTGAGCTGAACCCTGAAAAACAGCTAAAAATTAAAAGTGGATTTTTTCTCAACAGAGTTAACATTTCTGCCAACCAGATGATTATTGGTAACAGCAAAGATGTCAACAACAGACACGTACGGTTTGGCTCCATTACAAGTTCGGGAAAGGGCTCTAATGGACACTGCACTTATATGGCTTCTCCATAGGAAATGTATTGTGAAAATTTTGATTGGCCGTAAATATTATGTCAAAAATTTAAACAACAAGATTTTGAAATATTTTTAGTGGATCAAGCAGTACTACAAATGAGCCAAATTTCAAGATCGTGTGTAATTGCATCCATGAGTTATTAAATGTTTTTGAGGATTCAGCTCAACGTGAACATACTATAGTTAGCAATTACAATAAATCCAATACTTTAAACTGTAAATACTATAGCTAAATATAGGGACTATAAGCTGTAGCTTTGATTGCTCTATTAGAGTAGTTACTTGACCGCTCTATTAGAGTATCTCAATCGTTTTCAATGCAGTGGGAGATAAAGAGTGAAGTGTTGCTGAGGGTTTAATAGCTATAAATGGTGTTAGTTAAGTGTAACTGCATGCATGCTACTGAAATACAGTGGTATATAGTTGTTTGCTATGAAAATTGTCGATACAACAATGTTTATGTTTTTGAGCAAACTTTACTAGAAAGGGGGGGGGGTTCAACCCCAGAAACCCATCTAGATCCGCCACTGAATCTGTCTTCATTTTACAGAAGATCACTGCCTTCCTTAAAACACAAAGTTGCATGTTCCTCCATAGCTGAAAATTAATTCGGTCCTTGAAGTGTTTTGACTAGTATTTAAAGAACTTTGGAGTGAAATATCAAAACAAAAAATACTGCTATATTTGCCATAAAGAATAGTTTACATGACCACAGTACTACCGTATGGGGGGAGAACTACGTAGCAGAGCCTTTATAACATCAAATCATGCTACACAATCAGTTTTGGGAACAGTGCACGGCTATTTTAGAAGTACAACTTGATTTGATGTATAGCATACAACTACAAATCTACTGAGAGATGTTGCATAATCCAGGACTAATATTGCAAAACTGACACTACACGTAAATAACTCACAGTAATGGCCGCATTTTTTATATGGGCGTGCGCTTCATAGTTTCTTGACCGCGCGCCTCACTACCGTGAGTCTTGATACTATTACAGTGGTCCCTTGATTATCCAGCCATTGATTATCCAAATTTTTGATTATCCGAACTATGAAGGTGACTGTTCCATTAGAGTATTTGTACAGGGCTCTGTGTATAAATAAATGAATGGGATTCTATTATCCGAACTTTTTGATTATCTGAATACCCAATGAGTTCAGATAATCGAGAGACCACTGTATACATATATAGCTATATTATGTGGAAAGTTTCATGATTTGTACTAATTTTGGGGGCTACATCACTATATACTATTTATCTGATTGGAATGAATTTTACACATGAGTTGTCCATCTGGTAAGGAAGTCTACATGCTAAGTTTGAAGGAAATTCCTCCAGCCATTCCCGAGATACAAACAACCACAGTTTAGGTTATTTTTTCTTCATTTATTTCTATTGGATTTTCACTCAGTCCATACTACAAGTTTGAAATTTGTTTGCTCTCTGGCTGGTGGTGGTAAAATAATCACATTGATAAAAATACAAAACTCTTAAGTTTGGGATGCTGTGATATCAGACACCAACTATTATTCACAACATGGTGATGCTATTGGATGTTCACTCAGTGTGTACTGCAACTTTGGAATTTACCCAAGCCATCTGGCTACTACGGGTGTATACTCACAAATTCATCATGGTATTATTGGCATAAATTTTATCAGATAGCAAGCAATCTCAGATTAATTTCAACTTGCAGTAAGGACTGAGTGAACATCTAATTGCATTATCATACTGTGATGAAGAGCTGGCTTCTCTCATCATGGATGACATGACAGCTCAAACATAAATTTCAGTATTTTCATCAACATGACAAATTCATCACTATCAACCAGAGGGCAAACAATCTCAGATTAATTTTGAATTTGCAATATGCTCTGAGAGAACATCCAATTACCTCACCATGCTGTGAGGAAGACTTAGCTATTCTCTTTTCAGATGGCACAGCAGCCCAAGATATTTGCATATTTATCGACACCACAATTTCAATGCCACCAGCCAGATATTACACAACCTCAGATTAATTTCAAACTTGCAACAGGCACTGAGTGAACATCCAATTGGCTTCTCTCTTATTGGTTGGCACATTACACTTGTTTGAAGGCATCAGGCAGGTAGGCAGGCTGTTAGTTAGTCAGTCAGTAGAAAATTATGTTAAATAAAAGAATTAAAAGTCATACCCACTTATCAGACACATATTTGGCCAGCAATTTTGGGCTTGATTCTACCTAACCAATACAGCCAAGGCACAATGAAGGTATTGTAAGGCTGGTTTCTGGTCAATTTTATTGTGAAAAAGTGCAAACCTCCATGATCTCTAATCGTACAGTACAATAGTAGTGTATAATATGGACCACACAGAAGTGGGCATGGCCCATGAAAAGACATCACCCAAAAACAAGCCTCACTTTTCCCAGATGATAAGGCAGTATTGGTTAGGCAAAACTGAGCCCAAAAAAGCTTTCAGATTGACCCAACACGCTTTCAACAAGTTGCTACGGAACTTAAAAATAAAAATTTAATGGAATTTTCTAGTGACTGACTAACTGCCTGACTGACTGATTGATGCCTTCAGACAAGCATAACTCGAGCTACGGCTACAGGCTCGGTTTTTTCACTGTTTGATGTCACTTTGGCTCGAGAGGTGCCTTTTGGCATACCACAGTATGTACAAAGCATTCTTCATGGACTTACAAGTGTCCACCTTTGTGTCCCATTCATCTTTTCTGACGGCGAAAAGTGTCAATTTGGCTTCCCTTCATAATAGAAATAATCCGTATTTTTATAGTGGCTACTTTGATTGCAGAGGTGCTTTTCAAACAGTTTTTGATTCGTAATGCTGTGTAACAGGTTGAACATAGCTGAAAATGAAGCGTAATGGATACTTCACTTTTCAGACGATAATTGATAGCTGGAGCGCGTGGCACCATTTCTTTCTTTTGGTGCGTTATGCGTGGATTCCAAGGATGCTTTTCGAGCAGTTCTTGATTCGTAAGGCAGTGTAAGGGTTTAACAAAGCCGACAACAAAGTGTAATAGATACTTCACTTTTCAGATGATAATTGATAGCTGCATAGAGGGAAACTTTGGCGGGGGTAAACTTTGGCGAATAGCAAGCCATAGATATACAGACAAGTACCCGGGATTGGAATCATCTCACGTGAGCCCATTAACTTCAATACAAATGCGTTCACTGGATCATTGTTACCCCCTACAAAAAAGGTGGGATAGTGAAATACGCAATTCCCAATACATTTCTGTAAAATGTCAATATGTGAGAGTGTTTGTTTAGTTGGTGGTAAGCCTTTCTCGCGAAAGGGGGTAGTTAATTAGCGGTAGGGCCTGGTTTGTAGGTGTGTCTCTCAATGCGGCTGGCCAATGCATATAGCCACTGTTATCAAAGTAACTTGACTTATACACATGACAACTAATTATTAATGTTTTAGGAAGTACTCACAAGAGTAGAACTAGTCTTTTGTGTGATAAATTCGAAGATATTGCTACTTCCGGTAACAATGATCTGGCATGAAAAACCGAATGATTCCAATCCTGGGTACTTGTCTGTATATCTATGAGCAAGCTAAATTTTATTTGGCGAAATAAACTTTGGCGAGTTCAAGCTCAATCTATAGCTATAAAGATGCTAATCTCAGGCAATTCGAGTAATTGGCTGGCTAAAACTTAGGCGGATTTGTAGTGAATCGCCAAATTCACCAAAATTTTCCCCTCCAAAGTTTCCCTCTATATGGTAACTAGGACGTGCAGCGTCATTTCTTTCATTTGATGCGATATACATAGGTTCACCATAGGGATGCCATGACATAGAAATTTTTATGTCACATGTCATAGAGGTTTATGTCATGACATAAGCAATTCTTAAAGTTTCAGAACTGAAGCTGCTACTTATGAAACTTTATAGCTATAATATTATATTTTGATTCAAACATGCAAAAATATCAACTTAAACATCAGCAATATTCAACATTGCTCATACTTATTTGTCAATTAATTGCATCAAATTTGATCATAATAAATGGAAAAGTATGCATTATTAGGAGATATTTATGTCACAGCATAAGAAGCCTGTGTCATATCATATCATGGAACTTTATTTCACGACATGTCGTATGTCACGACTATCGTGGCATCTCTAGTTCACCATGCAGGCCAGTCATAATATTTTTATTTTACAAAAAATGTTAACAAACAAATACACAAAAATTGGAATTTTCAACTAAAGTAGGGACCATAGCACATCAATAAAAAGTACTGAAACAAGCTGGAATAGTGCACGATATTAAATCACAGTAATACAATAAGAAGTGTTAATCCCTATTGAAATGGTGTACTTGTATGTAGTACTATTGTACTGTATGATAAGCCAAGTCTTGGTAGCATTAACATGGTATCAGAAGGACCACACTTGATGGGCAATACCTGTTAATGTCTGGATAACTGGAACAAGGCTCACAGCATACATTGGCATTGCCAGAGAATCTCCCTGTGTACAGTACCCTCATGGAATAGCAAGACGATACCATCAGTAAATAAGAAAAAAGCCCAATGGTAAGTGTTAGTTTTAAAGGAGGGACACAGGTGAAACATGTTCAAAGGTACAGATTGCCGATTGAGAAAGAGTTAAATGTATTCGAAGCATATCTCTATCAAAACACCATCTGTATCCTCACCATCAAACAGTTCCCTCAATGCATGCACTGCAGCCTTACATTCACCATGCTGGCTGGAACAAAGCTGAAGGCAGCCTGCTGCATTCATGATATCATGTTTTAGAATGGCTATTAACAATGATATGCCTAGAGGTCTCCCCAATTTCAATTGGGTGAATTCTGTAGTTCTTATCAAGTGCAATTATGCAGTTGTTTAACAGTGGTTGGAAAACAAAGGGATCATGTAGAAATCTGTCAAGCTAAGGGAACAACAGAGATCATCTGAAGTAGACTTATATAAACATCGGCGACCAGGGCCCAGCAGCAGCCTTGGTGCAGAGAACAGCCTTTCTAATACCAAAATCATCAAGAGAGATTTGATTATAACAGTGACAACTCTCCAAAGGACTATCTTTTATATTAGAAACCATTAGAATATTTGTAGATGATGAAAAGTGCATTTTAATAAGTTCATTTGAAACATCCAACCTTACTTGAAAGTGGAAGGAATAACCTACATGAAATGGTTTGAGAGAAAGTGTAAAGCAGCTTTGACCTTTCTCTGAAACACCAGGGTATCACAGAAAGTGGAGGAACTATTACCTTGCAATTACTGTTGAATAATGCTTCCCTCATCTAAAAGAGTAAAATATGTCTCCATTGTGCCAAAGTTGTAAACAATGCTATAGATGTATGATGATCTCAAGACTTAGAGTTTGATTGTGGTTGCTGCAATAGTAGAGCAGGTATGACCATTGCAACCTTCAATGTGATACATTCCATGGCATAGACTGAACCATATTTATTTTAAAAACCATGACAGTGCAATACAAACTCCTTCGCTGCTCTGCCAAATAGTACCATAAACAAGTTCTGTCTCCAATGAACAATTTTGTCACATACAGATGTTACACAAGCACAAAATTCATTTCCCTTCAGTGATGAACCCCACAAAAATAGTTTTGATTATGAGCATGGGTGTAAGAGTGGTGAGTTGAAACACACTGAGCAGATAAAAGGCTCACCAGATTAAGACATAAGCTTGCCCTCATTGGGAGAGATATCAACACAATCCCCATGCACAACCAAACTATGTACCAATGTTTTAGGTGAAGGTTTGCTAACAGAGGAAGGTCGAACTCTAGTACAATGATAAAGATCAAGGCTATACCAAGAGTTACAGCTCGTGTACAAATATTTCACTTGATTTGGAGTACAATATCTTAGTTTGAAGGGTGTGGTTATCATGCTATGCCTTCAGTTATGAGTCTATCATAAAGCAAGACCTCCTCTGAAAGGGATTGTAGGTGAGGTTCAACCTGCACATCATGACACACCTCAGATAACAACTTGGCAGTCGTTTCCTTATATCATAATTATGGTGCAAGATGGGGAAAGCACTATCTGTGCAGCTAAAGGCATAAGACCCAAAATAATCTTTAACACATACACAGTGAAAAGGAAGATAAGGTGGGACAAAGTTGTAATGAAGACACAGGACATAAAAACTCATCCTTGTGAAGCAAAAAGCCATACTGCTCCAAAGGAAGGGGTAAGAGCCAGTAAGAGGCCCTTTTTTCCTGGCAGCACTCCCAACACAAGTAAGAAGGAAAAAAAAGACACAACAGATCTGTAGAAAAAACTGATTGTCAGCAGAGGTAATATGCTTAACAGTTCATTTTGACGATGGATTACCTCAATGGGCAAGAGGAATTGCTGGTCTAAGATAAGGGCAACCATAGTGTGCAAAAGTTCTTTTGAGAAATTATACTTACCAACAGGCATTTGAGTTGGATGACAAACTCCAAGACGCACTGGAAGTGCAAACAGCTCACCTTCTAGATCATTGGGAAGATTGGGGAATGACTTGGTTAAAAAAACTGATGGCGGATGATAGGCTTAAGTTGAGAAAGTAGGTTAGGAATGGTGCAAAAATAGTAGTTCCATTTAGACAGAAAATCGTGAAGAGAAGCTGAATAATGCTGACTTTCAGCAACTGTTGATAAGTGATACATGTCTTTGCACCACTGGTTTAACCAGATAGGGTCGACCAGTCAATGTCACCTAGATACCTGTACCTGTGAATAGTCATTTTGCATCAAACACACAATCTTAAGCAACAATTCCCAGGAAAAAGGAACTTTAAGTTCAATTAGGGATCATGAGCATAAAAGTAGTGAAATAAGAAAGGTTGCCTACACCTGCATATCTAGTGGACATTTAATCCTTACTTCAGTTCATACCTGTGAGTGAACTAAATGTCCACTAGTATATCTGCAGGTGTAGGCAACCTTCCTTGTTTCACTACTTTTTATGCCTACGATCCCTAATCAACTTAAAATTCCTAAATTTTCATGTATTTTTTTGTTTACTTTTTTGTAACAAAATTATGACTGGTGAACCAGTGCATACCACACCAAAGGAAGATTGGTGCCAGACTTAATGTTTACACCTTAACTCTTGCCCTAACAATCAATTACGTATGAAAAAGTGAAGTGGCTATTACATTACATTTTCAGCTATTTTCAGCCCATTATACAACATTACAAATGAAGCACAATATGAGAAACACCTCTACAATCAATCCAGTCACTATAAAAATCACATATGATTTCCATTTACAAATGTAAAGGGAAGCATCGCACACTACCACGAATCGACATCTCCTTGATGTTTGATCATACCGTAAAACTGTAATAAATTATTGTGTCACTAAAAATTGGCTTCAAAGGTGCCTGATCGCTACTTTTAGGGATGTCTTGATTGCTTTATTCACTGTACCCCCTTGATCATTTTATTGAATCTTGATCCTGGTCGGAAGTGTTTCAACAGACACAGTATAGAACTGAATACCCCTTGCAAAAGTTACAGAGTGTTTATAGAAAGTGATGCTACAGGCATTTATAATCAATTCTGCCATATGGCGGTGGGTGGGTTTTAAGTGAGGATTCTGTGGAATATGTGTGGAGTTATAGCATACATGTAGCCACAAGAGCGGTATGTAGCACACCACAACATATTTGATCTTCCCACGCAGTGTAGTATATAGTAATCATCATACCTCTTGTACAAGTAGTTGTAGTACCACTCCAGGTCCCATTATCTTGACATATTCTACTAGTACTACCTCCTAGTTTATAACCATCATCACATTTGAAGAGACAAAGTTCCCCAGGAAGGTACCCTTCTCCTTCCAATAAACAATCATTACTCCCATGATCAGGGGCAGCAAGTGGTGGACATGTTATAACTATAGGTGTATACAATACATTACCTTTTACCATTATTTCAAACTATATGAATATTTTTGCAGTTCAATATTAAATTTAACAATTATAAGTAGAAATACATACATACAAAAGTTGATATGGTTAAAATCGTAATGAAGGATTCATCATTGAAATTGTTAGGGATAAGCATTTATGTCAGCACTTGAAATCAAGATATTAAAGTTGACATAATTAATCATAAAGCAGTTAGAAACTCTTAATAGAACATTTATGCAGTCATAAAGGGTTAGGTTAGGTTGTTTATTATCTCCCAGTGAACAATTAATATCTACACACAGTTAGTGGTGGTCATACTATAATTATGGGATGTGACATGAAATGTTGTCTTCTGTAATAGTCCATGAAATCTATGTACCTCTTTCATACCACAGATCAAAAGGAATAGCCAGTATCAAGACACACGATAGTGTGTCGTGCGGCTAAAGAAGCCGGCGCGCCACACCATGGGTATATTAACAGGAAGAAAGAAAACACAATTTGCACACCTATGTAGCTCTGTGATCCCTAATCCGATTGAAACCAAATTTGCTAGAGAAGTGCCGGCCAGTTAGGGGTGTCTACATACCAAATTTGAAGAAAATCGCTCCAACCATTTTCGAGATACGAGCGAACAAAATTTTGTTTTAATTTCTTCATTTTTTTCTTCTCCATTTCGCACACTATGCAAAATCCACCATAAAACACGAATCCGTGCTCCAATCGGGATGAAATTTGGCACACTTGAAGGGCTCATTAAGGCGGATCGCAGTACCAACTTTGGTAGGAATCCGATGAACATTCACGGAGTTATGACCGATTATTTGCGTAAAATAAGGTCGAAGGTCTGTCACACCCACAGGGTAAACCCCTTGGAGGAATGAGTTGAAAATTACTATGTAGATGGAGTACCCATCGTAGGAGTGCCTTTTTGTGGTTTGAAAGGAATCGAGATAAAGACCATGGAGATATGACACAAAACCCAACCTGTGTCACAATTACGCGATCGATTTTTATGAATAAAAAACTATTAGTTTTCACGCCTACCAGGTAAACCGCTTAGAGCAATGAGCTGAAAATCAGTATGTAGCTGGAATAATCATCATAGAAAGTCCTTGCAGTAGTACAGATAAATCGGATTACAAACCACTGAGTTATGATTCGAAAGGCAACTACATGTAGCAAATGCGAGATCGAGATACTCTAATAGAACAGTCACCCTAATAGAACATTCAGCTACGTTTATAACTTACTCCATTATAGAATTATATTACATTGCAAGTTATTCTGAAGGGAATTCAGCTACAACAAGATAATCTGATAGACGATTCAGCTACAGGCAAGTCACCCTGTAGAGAGTTCACCTAGAAACAAATCACCCTGTAGAGAGATCAGCTAGAAGAAGTCACCTTGTAGAGAGTTCAGTTACAAAGAAACCACCATGTAGAAAGCTCAGCTGCAAACAAGAGAGATCAACTAGAAGAAGTCACCTTGTAGAGAGTTCAGTTACAAAGAAACTATGCACCATGTAGAGAGTTCAGCTGCAAACAAAATGGCCTTGTAAAGAGATCAGCTAGAAGAATTCACCCTATAGAGAGTTCAGCTGCAAATAAATCACCCTGTAGAGAATTCAGCTACAAATAAACCGCCCTGTAGAAAGATCAGCTAGAAGAAGTTACCTTGTAGAGAGTTCAGTTACAAAGAAACCATTATGTAGAGAGTTCAGCTGCAAACAAATCACTCAGTAGAGAGATCATCTACAAAAAGATAACCCTGTAGAGAGTTCAGCTAGAAGAAGTCACCATGTAGAGAGTTCAGCTACAAAGAAACCACCATGTAGAGAGTTCAGCTGCAAGCAAATCATCCTGTAGAGAAATCAGCTACAAACAAATTGCTCTGTAGAGAGATCAGCTAGAAGAAGTTACCTTGTAGAGAGTTCAGCTACAAACAAATCACCTGTATAGAGTTCAGCTACAAACAAATAACCCTGTAGAGAGATCAGCTAGAAGAAGTCACCTTGTAGAGAGTTCAGCTGCAAACATTTCACCCTGTACAGAGATCAGCTAGAAGAAATTACCTTGTGGAGAGTTCAGCTACAAAGAAACCATCATGTAGAGAGTTCAGCTGCAAACAAATCACCCTGTAGAGAGATCAACTAGACAAAGTCACCTTGTAGAGAGTTCAGCTACAAACAATTCACTCTGTATAGAGATCAGCTAGAAGAAATTACCTTGTGGATAGTTCACCTACAAACAAATGACCCTCTAGAGAGATCAGCTAGAAGAAGTCACCTTGTAGAGAGTTCAGCTACAAAGAAACCATCATGTAGAGAGTTCAACTACAAACAAATCACCTGTAGAGGGTTCAGCTATAAAGAAACCATCGTGTAGACAGTTCAACTACAAACAAATCACCTGTAGAGAGTTCAACTACAAACAAATCACCCTGTAGAGAGATCAGCTAGAAGAAGTCACCTTGTAGAGAGTTCAGCTACAAACAATTCACCCTGTACAGAGATCAGCTAGAAGAAATTACCTTGTGGATAGTTCACCTACAAACAAATGACCCTCTAGAGAGATCAGCTAGAAGAAGTCACCTTGTAGAGAGTTCAGCTACAAAGAAACCATCATGTAGAGAGTTCAACTACAAACAAATCACCTGTAGAGAGTTCAGCTATAAAGAAACCATCATGTAGACAGTTCAACTACAAACAAATCACCTGTAGAGAGTTCAGCTACAAACAAATCACCCTGTAGAGAGATCAGCTAGAAGAAGTCACTTTGTAGAGAGTTCAGCTACAAACAATTCACCCTGTACAGAGATCAGCTAGAAGAAATTACCTTGTGAACAGTTCACCTACAAACAAATACTTTGAGATAATGAGTTACTCTCTAGAATTCCTATGGATATAGTTACATGAAAATAACAAGGAGAAAACATCCTGACCACCTGGTAGACTCCTGTAAGCGTTTGAGCGTAAATCGGATGGCTGCAGGTTCGAGGCTACCTAGGTCCAGTCATGGACTTTTTCTCCTTTCTCCAACTTTTCAAACACTCCTTAAGTAGCTAAAGTCTTTGAGCAGGCTGTAGGACCAGGTGTCCTACAGACCTTCAGCACTTGTGCTGTAAAGCATTAATAAATAAATAAATAAATGACCCTCTAGAGAGGTCAGCTAGAAGAAGTTACCTTGTAGAGAGTTCAGCTACAAGGAAACCATCATGTAGAGATTTCAACTACAAACAAATTACCTGTAGAGAGTTCAGCAGCTACAAACAAATCACCCTGTAGAGAGATCAGCTAGAAGAAGTTACCTTGTAGAGAGTTCAGCTACAAACAATTCACCCTGTACAGAGATCAGCTAGAAGAAATTACCTTGTGGTTAGTTCACCCACAACAATTGAACCTCTAGAGAGATCCACTAGAAGAAGTCACCTTGTAGAGTGTTCAGCTACAAAGAAACCATCATGTAGAGAGTTCAGCTACAAATAAGTGACCCTGTAGAGACATCAGCTAGAAGAAGTTACCTTGTATAGAGTTCAGCTACAAAGAAACCATCATGTAGAGAGTTCAATTACAAACAAATCACCTGTAGAGTACAAACAAATCACCCTGTAGAGAGATTAGCTAGAAGAAGTCACCTTGTAGATAGTTCAGCTCAAACAATTCACCCTGTACAGAGATCAGCTAGAAGAAATTACCTTGTGGATAGTTCAACTACAAACAGATGACCCTCTAGAGAGATCAGCTGGAAGAAGTCACCTTGTAGAGAGTTTAGCTGCAAAGAAACCATCATGTAGAGAGTTCAGCTATAAAGATCACCTAGAAGAAGTCACCTTGTAGAGAGTTCAGTTACAAGGAAACCACCATGTAGAGAGTTCAGCTACAAACTAGTGACCCTGTAGAGACATCAGCTAGAAGAAGTTACTTTGTAGAGAGTTCAGCTACAAAGAAACCATCATGTAGAGAGTTCAACTACAAACTAGTGACCCTGTAGAGACATCAGCTAGAAGAAGTTACCTTGTAGAGAGTTCAGCTACAAAGAAACCATCTTGTAGAGAGATCAGCTACAGTACAAACAAATCCTGTAGAAATATCAGCTAGAAGAAGCCACCTTGTAGAGGGTTCAGTTACAAAGAAACCACCATATAGAGAGTTCAGCTACAAAATAGTGACCCTGTAGAGACATCAACTAGAAGACGTTACTTTGTAGAGAGTTCAGCTACAAAGAAACCATCATGTAGAGAGTTCAACTACAAACAAGTGACCCTGTAGAGACATCAGCTAGAAGAAGTTACCTTGTAGAGAGTTCAGCTGCGAAGAAACCATCATGTTGAGAGTTCAGCTACAAACAAATCACCCTGTAGAAATATCAGCTAGAAGAAGTCACCTTGTAGAGAGTTCAGTTCCAAAGAAACCACCATGTAGAGAGTTCGGCTACAAACTAGTGACCCTGTAGAGACATCAGCTAGAAGAAGTTACCTTGTAGAGAGTTCAGCTACAAAGAAACCATCTTGTAGAGAGATCAGCTACAGTACAAATAAATCCTGTAGAAATATCAGCTAGAAGAAGCCACCTTGTAGAGGGTTCAGTTACAAAGAAACCACCATGTAGAGAGTTCAGCTACAAAATAGTGACCCTGTAGAGACATCAACTAGAAGACGTTACTTTGTAGAGAGTTCAGCTACAAAGAAACCATCATGTAGAGAGTTCAACTACAAACAAGTGACCCTGTAGAGACATCAGCTAGAAGAAGTTACCTTGTAGAGAGTTCAGCTGCGAAGAAATCATCATGTTGAGAGTTCAGCTACAAACAAATCACCCTGTAGAAATATCAGCTAGAAGAAGTCACCTTGTAGAGAGTTCAGTTCCAAAGAAACCACCATGTAGAGAGTTCGGCTACAAACTAGTGACCCTGTAGAGACATCAGCTAGAAGAAGTTACCTTGTAGAGAGTTCAGCTACAAAGAAACCACCATGTAGAGAGTTCAGCTGCAAACAAATCACCCTGTAGAAAATTCAGCTACAAACAAATTGCCCTGTAGAAAGATCAGCTAAAAGAAGTTACCTTGTAGATAGTTCAGCTACAAACAAATCACCCTGTAGAGAGATCAGCTAGAAGAGATTACCTTGTAGATAGTTCAGCTGCAAACAATTCACCCTGTAGAGAGATCAGCTAGAAGAAGTCACCTTGTAGAGTGTTCAGTTATAAAGAAACCACCGTGTAGAGTGTTCTGTAATAAATATGTATTATATATATATAATTTGTACATTTACTGATAAAATCAGAAATATTTAAAATATTTAACATCTGCTTCATCTTTTCTTCTTCCTGTGGTAAAGAAAAAAAAGATAGGTTAAAAAATCCCCAAAGCCGGCCATAGGCCGGCTTTGGAGTATACAAATACAAAAAGAAGTGAAATCTAATCAAAAACAGCCAAGCTGTAAAAAAAAGTGCAGCCCCCAAAAAGGCTATGGTGAAAAAAGATGTGAAATCCAAGGTGGCGGCCAAGAAATGGCTGTGATGATAGGTTAATGGTAAAAAATTTAATAACGACAATTCAGGTGGATTTTGTGCCAAGACCAAGCCGCACTTTTTTTTACAGCTTGGCTGTTTTTGATTAGATTAAATTTTCAGCTATTTTCAGCCCATTATACAAATGAAGGATATTATGAGAAACACCTCTACAATCAATCCAGTCACTATAAAAATCACATATGATTTCCATTTACAAATGTAAAGGGAAGCATCGCACACTACCACGAATCGACATCTCCTTGATGTTTGATCATACCGTAAAACTGTAATAAATTATTGTGTCACTAAAAATTGGCTTCAAAGGTGCCTGATCGCTACTTTTAGGGATGTCTTGATTGCTTTATTCACTGTACCCCCTTGATCATTTTATTGAATCTTGATCCTGGTCGGAAGTGTTTCAACAGACACAGTATAGAACTGAATACCCCTTGCAAAAGTTACAGAGTGTTTATAGAAAGTGATGCTACAGGCATTTATAATCAATTCTGCCATATGGCGGTGGGTGGGTTTTAAGTGAGGATTCTGTGGAATATGTGTGGAGTTATAGCATACATGTAGCCACAAGAGCGGTATGTAGCACACCACAACATATTTGATCTTCCCACGCAGTGTAGTATATAGTAATCATCATACCTCTTGTACAAGTAGTTGTAGTACCACTCCAGGTCCCATTATCTTGACATATTCTACTAGTACTACCTCCTAGTTTATAACCATCATCACATTTGAAGAGACAAAGTTCCCCAGGAAGGTACCCTTCTCCTTCCAATAAACAATCATTACTCCCATGATCAGGGGCAGCAAGTGGTGGACATGTTATAACTATAGGTGTATACAATACATTACCTTTTACCATTATTTCAAACTATATGAATATTTTTGCAGTTCAATATTAAATTTAACAATTATAAGTAGAAATACATACATACAAAAGTTGATATGGTTAAAATCATAATGAAGGATTCATCATTGAAATTGTTAGGGATAAGCATTTATGTCAGCACTTGAAATCAAGATATTAAAGTTGACATAATTAATCATAAAGCAGTTAGAAACCCTTAATAGAACATTTATGCAGTCATAAAGGGTTAGGTTAGGTTGTTTATTATCTCCCAGTGAACAATTAATATCTACACACAGTTAGTGGTGGTCATACTATAATTATGGGATGTGACATGAACTGTTGTCTTCTGTAATAGTCCATGAAATATATATACCTCTTTCATACCACAGATCAAAAGGAATAGCCAGTATCAAGACACACGATAGTGTGTCGTGCGGCTAAAGAAGCCGGCGCGCCACACCATGAGTATATTAACAGGAAGAAAGAAAACACAATTTGCACACCTATGTAGCTCTGTGATCCCTAATCCGATTGGAACTAAATTTGCTAGAGAAGTGCCGGCCAGTTATGGGAGTCTGCATACCAAATTTAAAGAAAATTGGTCCAGCCATTTCTGAGATACGAGCGAACAAAATTTTGTTTTAATTTCTTTGTTTTTTCTTCTTCATTTCGCACACTTCGCAAAATCCACCATAAAACACAAATGTGTACTCCAATCGGGCTACAATTTGACACACTTGAGGGGCTCACTAAGGCAGATCTCAGTACCAACTGTGGTAGGAATCTGATGAACATTCACGGAGTTATGACCGATTATGTGCGTAAAATAAGGTCGAAGGTCTGTCACGCCTACAGGGTAAACCCCTTGGAGGAATGAGTTGAAAATTGCAATGTAGATGGAGTAACCACCGTAGGAGTAACCATCATAGGAGTGCCTTTTTGTGGTTTGAAAGGAATTGAGATAAAGACCATGGAGATATGACGCAAAACCCAACCTGTGTCACAATTACGCAATCGATTTTTATGAATAAAACAACTATTAGTTTTCAAACTATTAGTTTTCACGTCTACCAGGTAAACTGCTTAGAGCAGTGAGCTGAAAATCGGTGTGTAGCTGGAATAATTATCATAGAAAGTCCTTGCAGTAGTACAGATAAATCGGATTGCAAACCACTGAGTTATGATTCGAAAGGCAACTACATGTAGCAAATGCGAGATCGAGATACTCTAATAGAACAGTCACCCTAATAGAACATTCAGCTACGTTTATAACTTACTCCATTATAGAATCAAGACACACGGTAGTGTGTCGTGCGGCCCAAGAAGCCGGCGCGTAACACCCGTGAGTATATTGACAGGAAGAAAGAAAACGCAATTTTCGCACCTCCGTAGCTCTGTGCTTCCTTGATGAAACAAGACGATTTTTGCTGTGGACATTCCCTCCAACTGCAGCACTCCACATTCCAAATTTCAGCGAAATCGCTTCGCGCGTTCCCGAGATATGCGACTTCAAAAATTGGCTCAGTTTCTTCGTTTTTTTTCTTCTTATTTTTCTTTTTCTTGTCGCACACTTACAAAAATTGCTATAAAACTCGAACGCCAAATCCGATTGCCTTGAAATTTGGCACACAGAAGGGGGATATAAAGGCGCATCTCGGTACCAACTTTGGCTGGAATACGATAAACAGGCAAAGAGTTATGAGCGATTATTCACGAAAATTAACACCAATATGTTGTCACACCTACAGGGTAAACCGCGTATGGGAAGAAGTTGAAAATCGGTAGGTGAATAGGTTAACTATTGAACCTCAAACCTTTTGTGGTTTGAAAGAAATCGAGCTAAAAACCAGGAAGATACAACAAAAAAACCAACAGTGTGTAACAATTACGCAATCGAGATTAGCTAATAAAAATAACGACTGCTTGCCACGCCTACCAGATAAACCGATTCGGGTAATGCTTTGAAAATCGTTGTACAGATGGAGTAATCATCTTAGAAAGGCTCATCAATGGTGTAGAAGAATCAGACTTAAAGCCACGGAGTTATAACACGAAATCCAACTTGGTGCAGCAAGTGCGAGATCGAGATACTCTAATAGAGCAGTCATCCTAATAGAGCAGTCACCCTGAAGAGAATTCAAGAGATCAGCTAGAAACAAGAAACCTGTATAGAAATCAGCTACACACAAGTCACCCTGTAGAGAGATCAGCTAGAAGAAGTTACCTTGTAGGGAGTTCATGCAACTATGGAAATGGATAGTTCAGCTAGAAAAAATCACCTTGTATAGAGTTCAGCTATAAAGAAACCACCAAGTAGAGAGTTCAGCTACAAACAAATCGTCCTGTGGAGAGATCAATAGAAGAAGTTACGTTGCAGAGAGTTCAGCTACAAAGAAACCATCATGTAGAGAGTTCAGCTACAAACAAATCTCCCTGTAGAGATATTAGCTAGAAGAAGTTACCTTGTAGAGAGTTCAGCTACAAAGAAACCATCATGTAGAGAGTTCAGCTACAAACAAATCGTCCTGTGGAGAGATCAATAGAAGAAGTTACGTTGCAGAGAGTTCAGCTACAAAGAAACCATCATGTAGAGAGTTCAGCTACAAACAAATCACCCTGTAGAAAGATCAGTTAGAAGAAGTTACCTTTTAGAGAGTTCAGCTACAAAGAAACCATTCTGTAAAGAGCTCAGCTGCAAACAAATCACCTGTACAGAATTCAGCTACAAACAAATCAACTGTAGAGAGTTCAGCTACAAACAAATCTCCCTGTAGAGAGATCAGCTAGAAGAAGTTACCTTGTAGAGAGTGAAGCTACAACAAATCACCCTATTGAAAGATCAGCTAGAAGAAGTCACCTTGTAGAAAGTTCAGTTACAAAAAGAAACCACCATGTAGAGAGTTCAGCTACAAACTAGTCACCTTGTAGAGACATCAGCTAGAAAAGTTACCTTGTAGAGAGTTCAGCTACAAAGAAACCATTCTGTAAAGAGCTCAGCTGCAAACAAATCACCTGTACAGAATTCAGCTACAAACAAATCACCTGTAGAGAGTTCAGCTAGAAGAAATTACCTTGTAGATAGTTCAGCTACAAACAAATCACCCTGTAGAAAGATCAGTTAGAAGAAGTTACTTTGTAGAGAGTTCAGCTACAAAGAAACCGTAAAGAGCACAGCTGCAAACAAATCACCTGTACAGAATTCAGCTACAAACAAATCACCCTGTAGAGAGATCAGCTAGAAGAAGTTACCTTGTAGATAGTTCAGCTATACAAACAAATCACCCTGTAGAGAGATCAGCTAGAAGAAGTTACCTTGTAGATAGTTCAGCTATACAAACAAATCACCCTGTAGAGAGATCAGCTAGAAGAAATTACCTTGTAGAGAGTTCAGCTACAAAGAAACCATCATGTAGAGAGTTCAGCTGCAAAGAAATCACCACTGCCCAAATTTCAAGGCAATAGCTCTTTCCAATCTGAAGTTATCAATTGTCAAAGTTGGCAAATTGGATGTGTGGAAGGCCCCTTTTCGCAAATCCGGTCACATATGTATTATATGTGACCGGAGTTACGAAAAAGGGTCTTCCACACACATCCAATTCTATGAACTTGAATGACCATACCTTTGTGCTCAAAGAAGATACTAACCTGAAATTTTGTTCATGCATTAACCTATGTTGTTACTCATCACTGTCCAAATTTCAAGGCAACGCTATTTTCCTATCTGACATTATGAACTGCCAAAGTTCGTAAATTGGATGTGTGTGGAAGACCCCTTTTCGCAAATCCGGTCACATATATATAATTTGTACATTTACTGATAAAATATTTAAAGTGCATCTACTTCATCTTTTCTTCTTCCTGTAGTAAAGAAAAAAACATAGGTTAAAAAATTCCCAAAGCTGGCCATAGGCCGGCTTTGGGGTATACAAATACAAAAAGAAATGAAATCTAATCCAAAACAGCCAAGCTGTAAAAAAAGTGTGCGGCCCTCAGAAAGGCTATGGTGAAAAAAGATGTGAAATCCAAGGTGGCGGCCAAGAAATGGCTGTGATGGTAGGTTAATGGTAAAAATTTTAATAATGACAATTCAGGTGAATTTTTGTGCCGCTTCACAAAGTTTACCTGAATTGTCATTATTAAAATTTTTACCATTAACCTACCATCACAGCCATTTCTTGGCCGCCACCTTGGATTTCACATCTTTTTTCACCATAGCCTTTCTGAGGGCCGCACACTTTTTTTACAGCTTGGCTGTTTTGGATTAGATTATATTACATTGCAACATATTCTGTACGGAATTCAGCTACAAACAGTTAATCTGATAGACAATTCAACTACATGCAAGTCACCCTGTAGAGAAATCAGCTAGAAGAAGTCACTTTGTAGAGTTCAGCTACAAAGAAACCATCATGTAGAGAGTTCAGCTGCAAACAAATCACCCTGTAGAGAGTTCAGTTACAAAGAAACCACCATGTAGAGAGTTCAGCTGCAAATCAATCACCCTGTAGAGAGATCAGCTAGAAGAAATCACCTTGCAGAGAGTTCAGCTACAAAGAAACCATCATGTAGAGAGTTCAGCTGCAAAAAAAATCAATCACTCTGTAGAGAGTTCAGCTAGAAGAAGTCACCTTGTAGAGAGTTCAGCTGCAAATAAATCACCCTGTAGAGAATTCAGCTACAAACAAATCACCCTGTAGAAAGATCAGCTAGAAGAAGTTACCTTGTAGAGAGTTCAGGTACAAACAAACCACCATGTATAGAGTTCAGCTACAAACAAATCACCCTGTAGAGAGATCAGCTAGAAGAAGTCACCTTGCAGAGAGTTCAGCTATAAAGAAACCACCATGTAGAGAGTTCAGCTGCAAACAAATCACCCGTAGAGAGTTCAGTTACGAACAGATCATCCTGTAGAGAGTTCAGCTAGAAGAAGTCACCCTGTAGAGAGTTCAGCTAGAAGAAGTCACATTATAGAGAGTTCAGCTACAAAGAAACTACCATGTAGAGAGTTCAGCTGCAAACAATTCACCTGTAGAGAGTTCAGCTAGAAACAAATCACCCTGTAGAGAGATCAGCTAGAAACAAGTCACCCTGTAGAGAGTTCAGCTAGAAGAAGTCACATTATAGAGAGTTCAGCTACAAAGAAACTACCATGTAGAGAGTTCAGCTGCAAGCAAATCACCCTGTAGAGAACTCAGCTACAAACAAATCGCCCTGTAGAAAGATCAGCTAGAACAAATTACCTTGTAGGGAGTTCAGCTACAAACAAATCACCCTGTAGAGAGTTGCAAGCAAGTTATCTGTATAGGGAATAATTAACATGTAATAAATGTATTATTATATATATAATTTGTACATTTACTGATAAAATCAGAATTAGTTAAAGTGTTTTAAAACTCCTTCATCTTTCTCTTCTTCCTGTGGTAAAGAAAAAAGATAGGTTAAAAAAGCCCCAAAGCCGGCCATAGGCCGGCTTCGGCTTTTGTATGTTGTTCAGCTCCAAGACGTGCATGGCTGGTCTCATATGGCACACACTAGTTATATTATCAACAGCTGAAATAACTATACTCCTTGAAACCATACAAAAGATTCAACAATTAAGAATGAAAAGATTTACAAAGTATTCTAATCAATTGACAGTGTTTACATAAAGATGTTAGAAGGTGTATGGCTGCAACCTTGTCAAGATAAAAGTTAGGTATGTGGTAGATACAGTATGTGTCAGGCTGAAGTGACTCCAATGAAGAGGCTGAGGGTTGCCAGCTATAGTACAATGATTCACAAGCTTTCAATACTAAAAGGCCCCTGGTGAGATACATGGTTTGCAAAACATTCTGTGACTGCTCTATTAGAGTATTTTAATGGACGGTGACTGCTCTATTAGAGAGTTTCGATCATTTCAGCGGAACAGTACGGAGGATCCAACAATGTTACAAAGAAGCATCATGCTGTAAAATCTAACCCGTATATTGACATGATAACCTTCATCAGGCATTTTTCGTTGGTCGTTTCCGTTCCTGCTTTCCGTTCCCGCTTTCCGTTTCCGTTTTCCTAGAATTCTACTTACCCCAGCGGTACTGTAGCCAATATTAGCCTTGCGTTCTTGTTACAAAAGGGTGCCTTTGATCTGCGCATGCCCCATACCACAAATCAGTTAGAATACACCCATTCGGTTTGTATCTGATTTGTAAACACTCCACCCTCGGGCCTGCAGCTCTCGGGTGTCGTGTTTACAAATCAGATACAAACCTCATGGGCGTATTACAACTATTACTTATTACATGCCAATAATATTATTCCCCACAGGATAATTTCTTTGCAGCTGATCTCTCTACTGGGTGACTTGAAATGTAGCTGAACTATCTATAGGATGGTTTCTTTGTAGCTGAACTCTCTACAAGGTGACTTGTTTCTAGCTCATCTCTCTATAAAGTGGTTTGTTTGTAGCTGAACTCTCTGCAGGATAATTTGATTGTAGCCGAGCTCTCTACATTCTAGCTAATCTCTATATAGGGTAACTTGTTTGTAGCTTAACTCTCTACAGAGTGGGTTCTTTGGAACTGAACTCTCTACAAGGTAACTTCTTCTACCTGATCGCTCTGCAGGGTGATTTGTTTGTAGCTGAACTCTCTACAGGGTGATTTTTTTGCAGCTTAACTCTGTAGGGTGATTTGTTTGTAGCTGAGCTCTCTACAGGATGGTTTCTTTGTAGCTGAACTCTCTACAAGGTTACTTGTTTCTAGCTGATCTCTCTACAAGGTGACTTCTTCTAGCTGATCTCTCTGCATGATGACTTGTATCTAGCTGAACCCTTTACAGGGCGATCTGTTCGCCGCTGAACTCTCTACAGGGTGGTATGTTTGTAGCTGAAGTCTCTACTGGGTGATTTTTTCTAGCTAATCTCTCCACAGGGTGATTTGTTTGTAGCTGATCTCTCTACAGGGTATCTTGAACTTTCTACAGGGTGATTTGCTTGTAGCTGAACTCCCTACATTGTGTATAGTTTCAAGCTGATCCCTCTACAGGGTAGCTGAACTCTCTACAGGGTGATTTGTTTACAGCTGGACTCTCTGCAGGGTGATTTTTTAAATAAATGAACTCTGTACAGGATGATTTGTTTGTAACTGAACTCTCTACAAGGTGACTTCTTCTAGCTGATCTCTCTACAGGGTGACTTGTTTCTAGCTGATCTCTCTACTGGGTGACTTGTTTCAAGTTGATATCTCTACAGAGTAATATGTTTGTGGCTGAAATCTCTACAGGGTGTTCTACTTGAATTGAACTCTGTACAGGGTGATCTGTTCGTAGCTAAGCATGGGCTGTTGTAATATAGCCACTAGCTACGTATGTGTATGCATACTGCTGTTTCTGTAGTGTGTTTTATTTCAAACTAAATGTGGTTGTGTAAAATCGTAACCTATAATTATATTAGGGCTGTGCGATAGAAATGATAACATGATTATCTTGATCCCTATGTATATAAAGATAATGAAGTTTCTATTATCAATATCTCAAGACAATAGTAAATCTCCGTAAACTATGGTATTATTAAAAGCAGGCAGATGGTATTCTTATGAGTAAGGTCACAATCAACTGTGGTAATGCTGGAAAGGGCAAGAGATACTAGCCTTAAACAATTATTATTACACAAAACTGTGCTTGTATAAGTACTCTATGACAATAAGTATTCATGACAATAATATCGAGAAAATATCATTTATTGCGATAAAGTGGTGTTTGTTATCGAAACTTATCAAGATATAGGATTTTTTTTATTATCACCCAGCCCTAAATTACCGTATAGCGGAAAATATTGGCGGGAGAAATTTTTGGCGATTTGATCATTGGCAGAAATTGGCGAATAATATTTTGGCGAATGTATGACATTACTTTGCCTACGCAATTTTAATCTGACTGCGTAGGCGACGAAGCTTACTACAGTTCAATGCCTCTCATTCGAATCGACGCGCTCTTATGTAAATAGCTAGCTCGAGAGCTAGCTGTAATTAAAACAGCATGCACTAGCTCGCTAAGTCACTGGGGGTCCGTCACTGGGACGCGCGTGGCAAGCGAGGCGAGGGCACTGAGCTGAATCGCTTGAGCTGAATTGCCCATCTGCCTGAGCTATTAGTAGTCTAAAACCATACTGTATTCAATGAGATAGGAAGACTAACCACTCACCGCTGTAACAATATTCACCCACTAATGAACAGCGTCTACTACACTTTCAGTGTTTAGAAAAATGGCGAGTAAAATTTTGGCGAATCAATGCACGCTCGCCAAATTCGCCAAAATTTTCTCCCGCCAAAATTTTCCGCTATATGGTATATGCTATTGTACTATTATGATCATCTTCAATCTTTGCAGTGTCTTGCCACTACTTCAAGCAGTTATCAAACCACAGCCTGCACACGAATGTAGCACATCTGGTGATACTTGATCTCGTGATCGTTCCATCCAACAGTCTTGACTTACAACATTATAGATATAAATGGAATCCATTCAACAGATCTCCAACTTAACATACCTGGTTCAGCACAAAGCCAAAACAAAGTAACTAATATGGTTGCCACAGACCCACTCTAGTACAAAGGTGAATTATTATATATAACTATTTCAGTGTGCCCCAGAAAATCAGTGCATGCATTCAACTCACACGTGCATAAAGGGACTACTTAGTCACCCATCATCACAGTTAAGGCAAATGACTGCCATGCACTCCGGCAAGACCTGACTTCCCTTTGTGCAATTTAAATAAACACAGTCACATGATTTCTTGCCTAATAAACCATTGCAAATTACATTTAATGAACTCCTAGTGTGTATGGCTGCATCCTGGTGCACAGTGCAATGAATATCATGTGCAACCACCAATGCATTTCAGTATAAATATTGCTTTAATATTGTTCATTACTAGAGTATCATGTGATCCATACCTATTGTTGATGTGTACCTTGAGCAATGAGTTGTATATCAAGACACACGGTAGTGTGTCGTGCGGCCAAGAAAGCCGGCGACCACACCGTGAGTATATTTACAGGAAGAAAGAAAACAGCTTTTTCACGCATGCATAGCTCCATGGCCTCTTCTCCAAAGCACACTATTTTTGCATTATAGCTGTCCCCCAGGTAGGGTATGCCACACAGCAAATTAGATTAAATTCGCAACAGCCATTTGCAAGATATGGGCGTCCAAAATTTCGTTTTAATTTCTTCGTTTTTTTCTTCTTATGCCGTATGGGGGGCTACGGGGGCTTTGATTTCTTTTCACACACTTTGCAAAAATTGCTATAAAATGCAAACGTGTAACTCGATTGCCTCGATCTTTGGCACAAATTAAGAACGTGTAACGGTGGATTCACGTACCAAGTTTGTTGTAAGTCTGAGTAGTATTCAAGGAGTTATGGACGTTTATTCACGTAAAAACAGATCAAACTTCTGTCACGGCTACAGGGTAAACCAAGCATAGAAATAACTTGAAAATTGGTGTGTAGATAGGCTGATCATCGTAGCAGTGCCTTTTGATAGTTTGAATAGCAATAGAGTTACAGCGACAAAGTTATAAAGCAAAAACTAAGCAAGTGTAAAATCGCGGGATCGAGATACTCTAATAGAGCAGTCACCACGGGGTAAAAAAGGTGTGCAAAAAATGTCGAAAAAAACAACTTACCAGAGTTCGAACCAGGGACCTCCATACCTAACACCTCCATCCTTAACCACTGAACCACTGCTACCTTGACTGATCACCTTACTTAATTTCTGCTTTATAAATGAAATTTCTAGTTGAAATCTGCTTATAGTCAAACGTTTGTAATTTCATAGATCTACCAATAGAAGTTCTAGACTGTTCTAGAACATTCTATGTATGTTCTATTAGAAGTCCTCAAAAAAAATGTGCACTCTATTAGAGTATTACAATAATATTATCAAATATTGAATTAAATCATGCAATGAAATACATTTATAAGTCTGTCTTCAATAATCATCATTGTATCTACATAGAAAAGAAGAAATGTGAGTAAAGACAAACCACAAAGTCAGCCATAGGCTGGTTTTGGGGCCTTGTAAAGTACAAAAAGGAGTGAAATCCACACAAAAACAGCCAAGCTGTGAAAAAATGGTGCGGCCTTAAAAGCCTGGGTGAAAAAAGTTGTGAAATCAAAGGTGGCGGCCAAGAAATGGCTGCAATGATGTTAATGCTAAAAATTTTAATAATGGCTGTGTGCATTGTTAAAATTTATTAGCATTAACATCATTGCAGCCATTTCTTGGCCGCCACCTTTGATTTCACAACTTTTTTCACCCAGGCTTTTAAGGCCGCACCATTTTTTCACAGCTTGGCTGTTTTTGTGTGGATGTTCTTAAAAGTAAAAGCAATCTAGTATTATATACTGAATTTGTATTTTGAGAACTGGGGCCCTAGTTTTAGAGCATTGGAGGCCACCTTAGTCCCTGGGCCCTGCAGCTGCAGCTGCCTACCCTGCCTAGCCCTGCAACTGCAGCTGCAGTTGCATACTCTGCCTAGCCCTAAGCCAGCCCTGCACTCCATGCCCTGAAAGGTGCTTTTTTGAGTTCAAAAGGCTGAGTAGTTTCCAAAAACCAGTGAAACCTCTCTGGATATTTGCCTGATGGTTACTCTATTTACCAGAATCAATGCATAATCTATGAAATACTTGGACACTCTTTTAAAGGCTAGACCCATCATGTACTGTATACAGTAGCAAAGAAGTGGTTGGTCAGTTAGGATGGAAACAAATTGGAAGATACAAAGAACATGTTTGGGCTCTAATGAAGTAGCTATTCAACTTGTGACAAATAAGTTTATCAACAACACACCACCAGCTTCTTGGGCTGCATTATTCACTATACTGTGTTCTGTGATTACAACAGTTTCTCTATTAGAAGAAATAAAATTAGATATGGAAAGTGTAGTAAGTTGTAAAGAAAAGCAGTGGAAGTGTACTGGTGAAATAATACATACACACAAAGACATGTATACATACACACACACACACACACTACACACACACACACACACACACATACTACACACATACACACACTCACCCACACACACACACACACATACACACACTACACACACACACATACTACACACATACACACACTCACCCACACACACACACTCACACATACACACACTACACACACACACACACACACACGCACACACACACACACACACACACCTCTATTAATGATACAGCACAGAATGTAGCCAACATGCAAATAACTGTGTTGATAGTGATAAACACAGAAAGTTTGTACAGTGTACTTCTTCTATTTAATACCCATGCACTGGTATCTACACCTTATCACTACTGTGACTCAAAATTCTACTTGTATATTGATTGAACAAATCGTACCTGTCCCACACATGGGCTCAGTGCCACTCCAGGTCCTATCATTCTGACATGTCCTACTAGAACTACCAGTTAGTGTAAACCCATCATCACATGTGAAGGTACAAGTTTCTCCAGGATTAGCAACATTATTGGCTCCCAATTGGCAGGAAATCATACCATCAACAGGTGCAAAGATTCTTGGACATATAGCTATTGAATGTAAACAAAGTACATACATTATTTATTGAATCATTACAAAAGACATTAAACATTGCATAGGAAGATCTGATTGCCATAGTGTGCTTGAAGTAGCAAAGGTTACATAAGGAAAATAAAAAGAAAATGTTATATGAAAGGTCCGGTACAGAACAATTTTGAATAGTAGGCATGGGTAAACCACACAGCTTTGAATAGTATGTCAGTTTTATTTATGAAACAAGTTGACGTTGTGTTGCTTCTAAAAACCAGGCATCCACAAAATACTATCCCTTAACATACACTGTGTTATTGGAAATTAATCTGTATGTATAACACTATGGTATATTATTGTAAATAGCATACATAGATTTTGTAGTACAGTACATGCAAGTTATTGAAGTAGTTATTATAATCATGTTTTGTTATTCACTAAATGTTTTGTAATTAATTACATTGTTATGCACTGAAGTTTAATATGAACAAACGACTGCAAATTACACAGAGAATTATTTTCTTAACTATTTTATAGTTTGTCTATCTTGCATAAATTGGCTGTACACAAATTCTCTAGGTTGCCTTTTATTGACATTTGTATGTGAACTTAAAGGGATGTGCAACTACTGGTAACCTACAATGTTTGCTACATTGTTCATTGGTCATTAAGTGCCAACGGGGAGGCCATTCACAAAGTCTCTAGAGAGCTACTACACTTGTCATTCAAACCAGTGGTTCAGAGCCAAAGTTAATCTGTGCAGAGGTGTAATGCAGGCTTTTAACTTCTTGCATTCTGGCTGTGCAACATTTAAAATTGTTAAACTATATGCTGATGGTTTTTACAGATTATGTACACTGTATATGTGACCGGATCTTGGAATACCTACCTTTTGGGCACAAGCAAACTTTTTGGGAAAACTCAAATGAAAATTTCAACAATATTTTTTAAATTAATTTTTTTGCACATTTGGATAAAGTAACTATTAAACCTTCTTGCTGTGAAGTTTCACACCCATAGCTTCTTTTTCCTAGGAGATATGGATGATTATATCAGACCATGTAGTAATTTCACATGCATGGGACAACAAGTAACTTACAAATTGGGTGATTTGTTCAGGTGCTGGAATGGCTAAAACTTAGTCTTAGACAATGATACATGGCATTTATTTGCAGAAATGTACCAAGAATACTTCATTAAACTATCAGAAATGTCTTTCAAAGTATTTTAGATGGTAAGAGTGGAATTATTAGTAAACAAAGTGATTTGTCACCATTTGTCACCCTTAATAACCCACAGAACTCAATACATAACCATAAAAGTTAGTTTGTAACGTACAGGACAGAAAATTGGCCATATCTCAGGAATGCTTAAAGGTATTAAGCTGAAATTTTAACACAAAATAGATGAGCACCTAGTACCTCATTTAAGCTATAAAACAGAAAATAGACCCACGTGCCAAAAAGGTAGGTTTTCCAAGATCAGGTCACATATTGACATTTACTAATAACCTGACAGCCAAAAACTGAAGTAGTTTAACTACATGAAATGAACACTCCAAAGAAGACAACCAGAAGGTATAATATAAATCAACTCAAAGTATTGTTTACTTGGTAATGTATACAATTCTCAATATTATGTATCTCATAACAATGCTTCAAGATAATAAATATCACATAGCTAAATATACTAACAATCTCACAAGCATCAATTTGAAGCACATGTATTTTGTCCAAATAGTTTGCTTCTTTAAAACGCTTATAACAAAACAGCCAAGCTGTGAAAAAAGGTGCAGGGCCCAAAAATATCAGTGTGAAAAATGTGAAATCAAATGTGGTGGCCAAGAAATGGCCGCAATGATATTAATGCCTATCATTTTAATGATCGCACTCATCATTAAAAATGCGATCATCATTAAAAATGATTGGCATCATCATCATCATTGTAGCTATTTCTTGGCCACCACATTTTCAGTCTGACTTTATTGGGGACCTCACCTTTTCACAGCTTGGCTGTTTTGGTTTAGATATCACTTCTTTTTGTAATTACATTTCCTTTTACTTGTCCTTTTCTTTACTACAGTGAGAATTATTGTGTGCATTTGACTATTTCAAACAGCTTTTTTTGTACATATATATATATTTTGTTTTACAACATCTTGCAGGGTGACTTGTAATGTGGCTGAGCTCTTTACAGGGTGACTTGTTTGTGCTTGAACTCTCTACATGGTGACTTGATTGTAGCTGATCCCTCTTTAGTGTTACTTGCCATAGCTGAAATTTTTGTGGGTGGCATTTTTGTGGGTGAACTCTCTACAGAGTGACTTGTTTTGCAGCTGAACTCTTTACAGGGTGACTTGATTGTAGCTGAATTCTCTGCATAGTGACTTGTTTGTAGCTGAACTATGTACGTGGTGACTTTTAATGTACAGTAGTTGAACTTTCTACAGGATGACTTGTTTGTAGCTGTACCTTCTGCAGGAACCTTGATCATATTCTAGCTGCAGAGTGACATCAGTGTATGTATAGCCACTGAAGGTTATCCTATGATGATTAATCCACCCATACACCGATTTTCAGCTCATTCCTATACATGGTTTTCCTTGTAGGCATGGCAACAAAACTCGATCATGTGATTGTCACACACTGTTTGGTTTTTGCATTGTATTTTCATGGTCTTAATCTTGATTTCTTTCAAAACCACCAAAAGGCACTCCTACAATGATTAAACTTACTACAGACCATTCTTCAACTGATTTCTCAAAGCAGTTTAATCTGTATCCATGACAGAACTATGATATTATTGTACACAAATAATTAATTTTGTCATAACTCCATGAATCTTGATCAGATTTCTACTAAAATTGGTGCTTTAATAACTCCTTTAAGTGTGCCGAGTATTAGTTTGATTGGAGTATGCATTTGTGTTTTATGGAGGATTTTGCAAAGCATATGGAAAATCGAAGAAAAGAAACCAAAACTTTGGCCGCTTGGATGTCGAAAATGGCTCAAGTAGTTTCCTTCTCATTAGTATGTTTGTAGGCTCCCTGGACATCTCTACAGCAAAATTGGTTCCAATTGGTTTAGGGATCATGGAGCTACATACAGTATAGCTATGTGTGAGAATAACATTTTCTTTCTTCCTGTCAATATACCTATTGTGTGGCATGCTGGCTTCTTGGACAGCATGACACACTACCATGCATCTTGATATACACAAGTATAAGCAAAAATTAGAAATTTTATGTGCATTTAATAAACATAGAAATAAAAGGCAAGGAAAAAGGTGAGGTCATCTACACCTGCAGCAATACTAGTGGACAATTTAATTCCCATTTCAGTCCTACACAGGCTTGGTATAGCAATGACTGAAATAGGGATTAAATGTCCACTAGTATTGCTGCACATATACAGTAGATGACCTCTCTTGTTTCCTTGCCTTTCAAATATAAAATTTCTAATTTATCCTTATCTTGTTTGTTTACTTTTTTGTAACAATCACTGGTGAACTATGCATACCACATCAAAGGAAAGAATGGCCCCAGTAAGACATAACTTGTGCCAGGACTATCATTTACTAGAAAGCATTGTTGCCATTTTGCTTCATTTTCAGCTTTGTCTACTATACAACATTACAACCAAAGAACAGCACCACTGCAATCAATCCAGTCACTACGGGAATTGCAAATAAACATGCACCCTGACTATATATATCAATAACAGGGAAGTAAACAGCTATCCCCTTTGTTTTCAGGTACTGTATGTTCTACCAATTATACAGCGTTACTTACAAAGAACAGTACAAGGGCCTCTGCAATCAATCCACTCACTATGCAAATCATGGATGATTCTCGTAACAGCCAGTTTGCACTGAAGCCACTGCATGTTAGCTACTGCACCTTTGAGGTAGTGGAGAAAGAAATAGGACACAAAAGAGGACAAAGGTAAGTCAATGATGCATGCACTGCAGATACCGTGGTTGGTGAAAAGGAACATATCAAGTAGAAGTGATGTCGAATAGAGAAGAAATCAAGCTAGCAGCACTAACCATAGTTGAGTTATGCTTGGATGAAGGAATCAGTTAATCAGTTAGTAGAAAATTCTGTAGAATTAAAAATTCCATAGAAACTTGTTGGAAGGGTTAAACTTAAAAATGAACGATTTGGGGTTGTTCTTAAGGAATTTTTGGGCTTGGTTATTAGGTCCCAGCCGATTATGCTGGTATAATTTAAAGCATAGTAACCAAAAGCATCAAGCATAATGCTAGCATAATAGGCACGATATTTGAAAGTTTAACTAAAATGCGCAATGCGCGTGCCTAAAAGAAAGCAAATGATCACTGCCAGTATGAAGTAATTACTGCATTTCATACTTAGAAACATGTATAGTAACTTACTTTACCGTTTCTTGGTGGGTTATTCACACTTTGTAAAAATAAGATTGAGATACTCTAATAGAGCAGTCACTAACTCTAATACAGCAGTCTCAGAAACATTAACGTGCTTTAATAAAATAGTCATTTCTCAAGCATAACCTTGATTTTGAAAACAATTTTGAGCATAATAGGCTTGATTTTCAAACAATGCTCAAAAGCATAATAGGTAAAATTTTGAGCATAATAGGCTGGGGCTAGGCAAGAGTCTATTATGCTTTTATTCTTCCAATTATTCTTTCTGGCAATTCTTTTTAAATTGACTTATTATTCCCAAAATTCCTGGAATTTGTGCAAAAGAAAGCATATTAGTTAGAGTTTTACATAAGTGACTGCTATATTAGAATTATGGACTCGAAGCTGACTGCTCTATTAGAGTATAAGTGACTGCTCTATTAGAGTATCTCGATCTTTTCAACCGTTTTTATGCTTGCACTGTTTCAGTGGTGTATTCAAAAGATTTTTGCATCACACTACAAGAAAAACGTATAACTTTGTACTAATCATTCCTAGAACTCATCCGATTATTCCGGAATATTCCCTAATTCTTTCACTACCTATTATTCCCGAAATTATTCTGGCATAATAGACCTGTCCCTAACTGGGGCCTATGTAATACCACCAAGCTGTTTTGAAGGAAAAGCAAGGCTGTTGTTGGGTGATATTGAAGGGCAAGAAAACCCAAACCTCCGTGATCCCTATTACGTAGTACTAAAGTATTATATAATACATAGAAATTGTCCGATGTTTTACAAATAACTTACGTTCACATGTCGATGCATCTTCACAGTTTCCATCACGATTGACCACTTGTCCCAATGGACAGAAACATCCTTCAGCACATCCTCCAGTACAGGTAGCACCAATATTCTCACATGTTTGAGGGCAGAGAGGACCACACTGTTGGAATGTTTGACCTCCAGTACACGGCGATGCTGAATAATAGTGTACATTCATAAAAATTTAAATAGCTGATGTACATTGGTGGTATAGTTAATATTAGTGTCATGAATTAATCTTACACATACATTTATTTTAAGCACACAGTAGCTTTTTTGTGCAGCCAAGAGAAACCAATTTAAGTCTGCAATTTTATGCACATGTCACTAAGATAATATGATCTTCATATATATCCCATTAAATTCCTGAGTCAAAGAGGTTACAGGAATTGTATGATAGTTATTGCCTATACAGCCCAGTAAGGTGTAGATATACAAAGGCAGATCTAGGATTTCTCAAGGGGTGTGCTAAGCTAGAGAGACAACTATGCTTGTGGGAAATAAGAAAAAGTGGTAACTGGTTGATACAACTAGTGACAGAGTGTGAAGCACACTCAGCATACGGAGCATGCTTTATCTAGGGCATACCCCCGACCCCCCCTAGATAAATGGACATACATACACATAATATGTACACACATAAAGTAAATAGCAATAGTAGTCAAGCAATAATATAACAATATGTGCACTTACGGCAGTCAAGTAGGTTCCTCCATCCTGGTACTGGAACACCAGCACTAGTACATGCAGAAGCATAAGCAGCAAAACTTTCACAAAAACATGCTTCTCTGTCTTCTTCTTCACAATTACATCCATCAACAACACAGTCATTTATGTATGTAGTAGGATCAACCACTCTGTTGCAAGCACTAAAAACTGCTGACCTCATTCCAGCACATCTTTCTCTTGCTTGCACTCCATCTTCAGGTGAACACATTGCATCTACAGTAGGCGTGCAAAATAGCCTTGTGTCATCAGTTTCCCAACTTTCACCAAATTCATTTGGAGTAGCCAATGCATTGCCATCTGGATCCTGAAAGTCATCAGCTGCATTACCATTGTAGTCTCCACACATTCCACACACTCTGTTTGCCCATTGTTTTGAGACAGTAACTTCAACACGCCACCGCCCATCCCAGAATATTCTGACGCCAATTGTTGGTAAGATTACATGAAGGTTATTTCCAATTCGCAGTACCTGAACATCTCTTGTAGCATAAATTTCTCCATCACCGGCATGTGTCTGTAAATCACCATTGATGGTCACAGTTCCTCCTAAGCCTCTTCCAAGTACCACTGTAAAGTTGTTCTCTCCAGGAACTGAAATTGTCACCTGGTCAACACAAGACACTCTTTCATTGTGTGCTAGATTTCTAGCAATCACAGAAAAGTCATCACCATCACACGGTTGAGCTAAAACATAACTACATCCTCCTTGGAAGTCATAGAAGCGACTATCAAATGTTCTGTAATGAGGATCACCAACAGCATAACAGGTTGGACCATCAATTGGACATTCTTGTGGTACACACTGAAGGTTTCCACCACGACATGTACACCTCATGGAACAATCTGGTTGGATCTGTTGTCCTTCTTCAACTGTTCCTCCATTGTGAGTACATCCTAAATAGCAAACAAAAACCATACATATTTTGTAATAGGAATAGAATCTTAGTCATTGACGTTAGTCTGAGGTGAAGTCAAAAACAAGTGTGAATAACTCAGATGTTCTACTGTGATTTCACCAGTTTACAGTATATCCTAAGACTTCTGACTTCTGTAATGTATACAACTGACTTCTTATACTGTTTGTTTGACACCTTATTTGAGCTCATATCTATACCTCATGAACCATACAGTAAGACAACAACTGCCACACACTTCTTGTAAGTTTCTAACACATGACTTCAGTGGGACAAAAACTGACTGAAAGTGTAGTTAATATTACTCTTTTTCTTATACATAATAACTGAGAAGATAAATGCAAGATGTACCAGCATGTGGTACTGCTCAGATGTGGTACTACTTAAAACTTGCAACTCACCAACCCACTATTTTATGGACTCTCTTATTGAGTATTCTCACACATTTGTTGTTTACTCATCATGAGTACCCCACTCTACAAGCAGTTGTTAGTTACCACAGATAATATAATAGGCGAATGGATTGTAAATGTTCATTAAATTATTCACTTAACCTAGTTGTTGTGCACTAATACACTGAATATTAATTGAAATATACTTACAGGTTGCTTGGCTTTTCTCTCACTTGTTTGAGGGTGTGGACATTCCTTGTTTGATGTGTTGTGTTGTGTGCTAAACAAGAACACAGTATGTGTGTGGACTTGGGAGGAAATATCATTTGTGACAGATGGACACTGACAGGTGTGAATATTTCAGAAGCGATGCTATTTGCCAACTTCACATCAACTCCTTATACAACCAGTGATGCAAGAAACACCATATTTCAGTAAACCAGGTGTGCACCCACAGCCAACCCACAGCTGACGGAAAGCCGGCTGTGTGTGAGCACCTGGTTTACTGAAATTGGTTCGGCTAAAACCGTATATCTGTGTGTCTGTGTGTAGGTATGCCTGTCCAACACCCACATGACAAACAGGCTTTAAGATACAGAAGAAAACCTTCATTCAGTGAATATAGGCTGTATTAAAGCTTAACTTCCTGTTTCATCTTGTTTACTTGAAGGAGGTATGGCAGGTAACTGAAACCAGATGAAACAGTTTAGTAAGGGCTATCCTATGTGCTGTAACATGCGTATAATGATTGAAAAACAACATAACAGGCCTTGTGAGCTACCAGAAATGGAATATCTTCTTGAGTTGAAAGGGGGCATATCCCCTTTGTACACAAATGAAAATTAAGAGTAGCCATGAAGATTTGGGTAGAGAATTAGTATATGAAACCACGATAGACAAACTACAGTATAAAACAGTTAAGACACTTCTTTGAGTAATTTGTGGTTTATAGCGGTTTGCTCAAGTTACGCTTCTTAAGCGATATATTGCAACATAACTGACAAATTACAAAATATCTTTAAATTTAATGTACTGTATGTATTGTTGCAAAACAGGGTAGAAAATAAATTAATAGCATGCTGTGTGTGTTAATTTATAAAGGGAGTTAAACTCAAGGGATAGCGTTTACTGAGCATCTGGTTTTTAGAAGTAGTGCAGCATCAACTTGTTTACATCTGAAATTTATTGCACTGTTATTTACTATTCACCAGTGTCCCTACCCAGTTCAGCCTCCAATTAGTGTAGGCCCAGCTGTAAACAATGAGTACTGATTTGTAGGGCACAAAAAGATTAAATTGACCATCTGTAGAGGCTATAAACTTTTCGCGCCATAAAACAAGGATGACTCATGACATCACTGTGTAAATCATTTCCAATCCAAATATTGTGTACATATTACTGTATGTATGGTTTATGAAGGCAAATCTATTGACAGTAGCAAGTAACTAGGTTCTCCAGTAATCACAAGCAAAACACAAAAACAAAAGAAGTTGAGTCAATACTTTTTAGTAACAATTACTACATATACAGCAGATAATTTCAAGTATGGGACTGTAGTCTGCTAGCCAATGTAGCTAGGGATGAGTCTATTTTGCTTTTTTTCTCACCTATTTTTCTTTCCAGCAATTCTTTTTTTACCTACCTATTTTGCTCAATATTTTGCTTGTCAACAATCTATTTTGCTCCATAGTTGGTGTACAATGTAATAATAATAATTACATGTAATAATCAATAAGCACTGTTTACATACACTATGGTGTTTAGATATTAGTGATTGTATCTTAGCATGATTGATGCCTCCATATAATCCTTTAGTGAATTTCCTTGTAGGTCACCAAATCCTGAATTCAATAGTGAGAACACCCTTTCTGCAGCAGCCGAGGAGGGCTGTATGGTCAAGACCTTCTTTACAGCATTTGACCATAAAGGCAAATCAGTTGCATTGAGCTTCCACCATTCCAGAGCAGCAAGTTCATCACTAATACCATCCGCCTTAGCTACATAAGAAGGAAGTTCAGCCTTCAAATTTTCAAGCTCGTCATCCTTAAAGAAGGGAACAACCTGCAATGCATTTCAATAATGCTCTTCAATAATGCTCTCTTCCTGCCAGCTGGTGGATTTTTGGCAATTTTTCTCTTACGAGAGAAGTCAGATGCACTTGGTGCCTTTAGCACACTAAGCAAGGACACTCCACTAGACGTTGGCGTCGTTGAGTTGCTGGCACTTCCGGTAGAACGAGTCCTCGAAGTTGTACTAGTCGAAGTTGTTGTAACATCTGACTCGCGAGACGATTCACGGTCATCATCATTACTAACAATGCTAAGACTGTCATCTACTTCACTAACATCGCTTTCAGCACTTGAACTGTAGTCAATGCGTTCTATCACATCCATTGTAGACACTATTTCACACGTGATTATTCGCTAACATGTATTGTGGGTTCGCCTTCGGGTCAAAGTTCAGCTAGAGCCATACTCATTTAACGTACGAGTGTTAAACGTAGCTATGGTAAGTTGTTACTTGTGTTAGTTATGCAGTTACATTCACACTGTCTGAAACAGATCTGAGATTAACAAATTTTGCTTATTTTGCGCCTATTTTGCTCGATTTTGCTCCTATTTTGCTCGATTTTGCTCCTATTTTGCCAGCATTTTGCTTGTTGCTCTTGTATTCCTATTATTCCAATAATTTTGCTGGCGAAATCGACGCATCCCTAAATGTAGCCTCTACTGATTGTCATGCAATGCATAGTGAAATTATAGATGTAGTAGTGGAAACAGGGTTTGTTGTTGTCCACATAATATGTACATACGTATAATACCACCAACAATACTTGATGACTGCCACACACTCATAAAGTGTTGTGTTGCTGTCAAGCACTCACAGCCTCATAAATAGCGAGTTCCAATGGCTGTATTGCCACTTTGCATGCTGTATTACAAGTTCTTATTTAGCTTGCAAAGAATCATACAAGTTAAGGATGTAATAGTTAGTGTAGAAACGCATTAGTTGAAGGGTGCATTATCCGAATGACATAAGCGAAGTTTGAATTTTGCACGTACGCAACCTGGTTATATTAGCGAGCAGAAAACTGCAAGAATCCGACTGCTCATCACGCCATGAACAATTTTCACCATGGGCAGTTACACTTGAGACACTAGAAAGTAATGGAAGGTGGTTGTAAGTGAAGCCATTAGGTGTCTGACAAGATAATTAGCTCACATCCCGCAAATGGCCACGCCCACTGATAATTGTGAAGTACAGTTGAGACAAGCTGTAGAGGAAGAACATTCGTGAGTTGTGTACTGCTGTAAGGTATTTAAACAGCAGCTACATCTTGTTGTGTGCTTTTTTACTGCTGCCATATCTTGTTAAACAGGCAAATAATAGTGTCAACACAAGAAATTCAATTTGCCAAAGAGAGCCAGAACGATGACTATTGTTTAATGAATTAAGCTACAATACACTCAAAATTATGCCAACTGCATAATATCTAACTAACTGTAACTATAGCTACATACGATGTTCACCAAAGCTTCGAATGTTGCACTCAAACCCTCAAAGCATAAAATCGACATTCGTTTATGCACTAGTAATAGTTATACCATGAGCATATACTCAGGCAAAGCACGCATTTTTGCGGTAAAACTAATATGTGCCACATGGGTTAATCATCTACAAGTGTGGGAAACTGCTGGCATGCTTCACAGGTGTATTTATATTTGGTTATGTGAATTTCGATAGTGGAGACTGAAAACAACGTAAGAATAACAATAAGGCATTGCTCTGCTAAGAGTTCAAAAAAATTACATGTAACAACACAAGCATACAAAAATTCTGATGGTGGGTTTAAACAGTGAACAGAGAGACACAGGACATCAAAACCTAACTTTGACAATGATGACTTAATGCTGTTATAAGTACTGCCAGGTATTTAATAATTGTGAATCAAATGGTACTACCTAAGTAGGGATCGCCTTAACATTTTGTGTGCCACCCAAAATTCTGCTTTTGAAAATCATCCTAGAGACATCTTACATAACAAAAATCACCTTTACAGAATAGTACTAGCCCAAATAATATATAATACAGCATTAAATACTTACAGGTTGCTGGATATAGAAATCGCCAAAACTCAAATTTTAGTCTCACTGCCTTACTGCCTGACCACAGTTACAAGGCTAGAGGCCAAACGAAGCAGTGTACGGTTACCATTTTATGCCACAATAACAAAGTCACCAGTAGGATGTGCCTTTTGGGATTCCAATGAATGCAGAAGCCCTCCGCGCTATGTCTTTTCTTTTATCTTTAACCATGTGACTTGTCTTTTTCATCCAACGAAACCATATCAAGGCATTAATTTCCATATCAACACTTTCTTTCAGCAGCATATTTAGACGTCACAGAATTATTTCAGAGCTGGATTTCAGAAGTGCTTCAGTCCTGGTACTACTATATGAGGTATACTAGCTAGATATCTGCAACTTTACAAATTGGGATCTTGTTCACAATAGATTCGCAACTACACCCATCAAAAAAGTTTACACCCATCAAATAAGATCTAGGTTGACTAATAGCAATAGAGTACGGAGACCACACCTCTTAAGGTTATGGGATACTGTAAACCCAACATGTACATTATCAATCATTTTTCATGATTAGGGGTTTGATTTTTCTTAATGCATTGTTATCAAATATTTATGCATTCTTAACTTCTCATTAATCGACTTGGAATTCAATTGTTGTTATGGAAACATGAGTTGTCCCCATGCCAATTAGTGAAAACTTTGAACCAAAAATCAGACCAATGAAGAGCCATGAAAACTTACTAACAATTCTAAGATTTGAAGAACATCACTTGTGAGGGACTGACAAGAGGATTTGTGAATAATGTGCGTAGTTGCTGAAATATGACTACAATATGGCCTAAAGCAAGACACTGGTCACAAAATTAATTTTTAAATTGATATCACAAGCACTAGAAACATTATTTCTAACAAAAGGCTCCGTCAGGAACTAGAAAAGAAGCCAAACTAGTAGTCTGTTTATACAAAATGTTAACAACTAGTTTGACAGTCCTGATTTTTGGTTCAGGAAAATATCACCATTAGTCAGCAAAACTATGCATGCGCTTACAGGTGCGCCAGCCTAAGTATGTTGTTTCTATATTATCTTGTACTGTTACGTGTGTTTTTTTGTACCTTGTACCTGTCCAGTCAGCACGCTATGATTCTCCCAACAATTTAAGCCTGTCACCAGCTGATACACAACACAACAACACCAAGCCCGCCTTAATTACGTAATAAAATTTTGTTTGACAGTCGCTCAATATCCCGTAACCTTAACAATCTTTTACTTAACAGTAAACAAGATGACCTCACCCTCATTGGTCTAGCTACTGTAACTGCACACCCCTTGGCTGACTCAAGATACTCTACACAACAGTCACTCTAATACAACAATCATGTATGATATTCTAATAAAACAGTCACAAGTTAAACCGTAGCTAGTTGTGCTACAACAAAAAAAACTAAACAAACTAGTATTTTTTTAAAATGTTAATTTAACAATGCAGTAGGGATCTATGCAATAAAAAGTAGTGAAACAAGAGATGAATGATGGTATTACAGCATAGCTCGGTGGGAAAGTCCCTACTTTGGCACATTAGCTATAACAATTATTTCATCCAATTCCAAAGTAGGGACTTCCCACCGAGCTATGCTGTAATACCATCATTCATTTCTTGTTTCACTATTTTTTATTGCTTAGATCCCTACTACATTTTTAAATTAATAATTTTTTTATAATACTAGTAAATTATAGCCATGAATAAATTGCAGTCGCGTATGAATACCACTTGATCGCTAATATCAAGACACATATCTAGAACGTATCAGAACAGTATTATACAACTCACCTGTATTAAACACAACTCCATTTCAGTCAAAGGGGCTCCTTAGAATGCTTTCACCACAGTACCAAGAAACTTAATCCCACAATAGATCTCAAATGTGTGACTTTATAATGGCACAGAGAGATAGTAATTGACATCTGAGGATTTCTTGGAATGAGTTAACGTGATATAGTGCACATCTAGCTGTGCAGTATCTTGAGTTAACGAGATAATATATATATATATATAATTTATATTATATTTGCACTGCCATAGCGAGATATACATACTGTTTACAGTGCGTATATCTTGTTAACATTTCTAAACGTTTAATAATTATATAATATATATATGCACTGGTCTCCTTTGATCTGAGGTGTGAAAGTGGTACATTATAAGAAATGCAGTTGCCCATGTCCTATATATTAACTTTTTTGCAACATTATAATTAACATACCTTGTGTGCATGTAGGCTGAGTCCCAGTATATGTTCCATCTTCTTGACATCTTCTAACAGCACTACCACTAAGTGTATAACCAGTGTTACATGTGAATACACAGGTGCCTTCACTTGAGCAGTTGACCATTCCATTTCCAGGAGCAGTAAGTGGTGAACAGAGATCTGAAGTGAAATTGATATTACATACTCACACACTGTATAATTCAACAATCTCCTTTAATTATGAACTCTTTGCAATAAACATAAGAGTATTAATGCTGCATAATTCATTTCTGCTATTGTTGGTTAAATTATCATGTGCTTTTGGTAATAAACAACTCTTGACTATTGCCTAATAAGTTGTCTATATACCATAATTGCAAATTCAGTCATATGCTTTTCTCAAACTCAGCAATCAGCCTAATGCTATCACTCTTGGAATTCTATTAAAACTCTGATCAGTACACTTCAAGAACAATAATGCATTTTTAAGTATTGAAAGGTTAAGCACATATTATCAGAATTTTATGTTGTTTAGAATAACATTACTGTACTTTAACCCATTAATGGCCACTGCCGCCATATGGCAGCATGAATCATAGCTAGTCGGGATTCTGTTGTTTGTTCGGGCTGGTTTTTATTGAAGTTTAGACTTCGTTGTTTGATAACTTCATTGTGGTTTATGTTATGTAAACAAAAACAACACAGTCGACCTCCTTAGTTTATAGAGAGAATTTAGATATATGGTTACTAAGTAGTTCTGTGTATTGGATGGTTAGTACGATGCGATGCAGCAATTCAGCCAGTAGTCCCAGAGAATTTGGCTATCAATGGGTTTTTAATACAGGAAACCTTTGTATTAAGGATCAACCAAAGGTGTTCTGATTGTCAAGATGTCGTGATTTTTCCTGGTCAATTTACATGCTAAGGATACTTTGGGACCATTACCAAGTGTCTAGATTATGCAGCTGCTCTCATACTGGAAGTGTCCTAATTAACAGATTCCAATGTAAACTGGAGTAAACTATTGAGTTGCATGCCCTAATACCATACCTGTTTCAGTACCCATATAAGAGTTCCTATACCAGCAGTGAAATTATCCCAAATTTCACTGGTAGCAGTGAAAAGTTGTAATTGCAATTTCAATGGCTAGAATATGTGTTATGGTGCAGTGCTGTTGTTTAGTAATGGTTGCTAAGGTGTGGTTGCTATGGCCCAAAGTGCTTATTACCTTAGAAGCTGTCTCCATGACAATGGTTGCTAAGGTGATCATGCTGTGGGTTGCCTATCAATGGTTGCTATGGACTATTCTGATTATATCCTCCATTTGAGCCAAAGCAACTACACCCTAACAACTGTTGCTTAACAACCAAAAACGAGTATGGTATTAACTTGGAATAGTTGGGTAGCAGTGAAATTTTGGATAAATACCACTCTTGTTACATTGAAAATAGAAATCTCACTTCGCTTCGCCTCGTGAAATTTTAACCTGGCTGTCATATCCTTGTAATTATGCCAATTACATGTTGATATGAAACTGAGCCTTCCGAAGTGTAATTCATAATGTATGTACATATGGATGTATTACTCTATATAGCCACATGCTTGTACACATGCAAACCAGCAAATTATTATAATCCTCTCTGTGTGTGCATGTGTGCATGTTAACAAACACTTTCACCAATAAAATACAGCCAGTTAACTAAATCTATGAAGATTTTGTGGTGAAAATATAAGTCAACTGCAGCCAAACAAAAACATCCTTAATTGACAGCAAATACAGTACAAAATAATTCTGCATAACAGGAGTGGATTTGAGATTTACAAAGGGGGACTAACTCAAGGTACTAATCCCTCATGTAAAGGTGTGCAAAGTATACAAAGCATACTGGAACTAGGGGATGGGGGGGCATGCCCTAAGGAAATTTTTGGAAAATAGATGCTAAAATACTGCAATTTGGAGACATTTCCACATACAATGATTGTTTATAATTTGCCTATAAATATTTTATGTACTGCTCTTTAGATGAGGTAGCTATAGCTCTGCAGCATTTGTTAATGAAAAGGTTTGGGTAGCTAGGTTCAGACAACCAACACCCTCTCACAATTGCACAACAACAGGTACATATTAGAATAATAATAAAGTAATTGAAACTGAAATTTGAATGATACAAGATTGAATCTGAGAACATTTTCAGTGGCATGTGTATACCTGAATTAAGTATTGCCATTTGTAATGACTGTACATGAGATCAGTTATTAATGAAGGCCTTTTACATAGTGCACTTCATTGTGTGTGTATAGACACATCTTTAGGTGCAGGCAGATAAATTATGAATAAATTCCATAGCAGAACCAACTATTATGTATCTGCTGAATGTTCTATTAGAGCAGTTAGGTGACTGCTCTATTAGAGTATCTCAATCTTGTACACCTCCAATGCTGATCCCAGTGATCCGGGCCCTTGTTGGATAACCTTTAGCACAGATCCAGTGATAATATGTTGAAAAGATGGTTATAAGGTGGGTTTAATGAGTATTTATACTATTAGTGATCATTATAACTAAGCTAAGACAAAAGTTCATTATATTTTTCAGCATATTGATCTAAAAGTGAAGTGAAGCCCCCATAGCCCCTCCCCTAGATCCACCCTTGGCATACTGGAATTACATATGTAGTTCAACAACTAACCTGGGCAGGTTGTTGGCTCAACACATCTTCCATTGTCATCAACAACTAGTCCAGCAGGACAGAAGCAACCTTGAGCACATCCACCAATTCTTGGTCTACCAACACTATCACAAGATTGAGGGTAGATAGAACCACACTGCTGGTATACCATATTAGCTGGACATGTCACAGCTACAAAAGAACAACATCATATTGTTAACCATACAATTCAAATATTCAAAATGTGAAAATTGTTAAAATAATGCTAAAGTGCTGCATCAGAAACGGTTCGGTTTAGACAGTTTAGTACAGCAGGAATCATGAAGGTTTGTACTTTATTATTATTTATTATCACACAGTATGGTTGTACTGTTTAGTAGGGTTCCCCTCAGAGACAAATATAATGTTCAGCAGTAGACCCACTATAATGTCCTATCATGTGCAGGCTTCAACAATAACTAATGCTGGTGCTATGTGCCGGATTTTCAGACTTGGGTGTGAGTTTTGCACTGAGTCAAGAGTCTTGACTTAGGATGTAGGATAACATAATGTGACAGAGGAGCATAAACAGCTGAGTAGACACTTCCTTGTGTATATTTGTGTTTTAAAACTACAAGTAGAATATAAAATTAGGAATTTTAGGGATCAAAGAAAAAAGTAGTGAAACAAGGGAATAGCTAAAAAGTGGTGAAACAAGGAAAGTTGCTTACACCTGCAGATATATTAGTGAACATTTAATCCCTAATTTAGTCTAACCATTCAACATGTTTGCTTATTTTTTTATGACAAATGAACCCACGCATACCGCATTAAAAGAAAGAATAGCACCAGGAATATCATAAAAGTAATTTTACATCAGAACACATGCTCCAACAATCAATTATGTAACAGAAAGGGAGGTGGCCTTTACACTTTATTTTCAGCCATGCATTGCCCATTACACAGCATTACAAACGAAGAAACGTCTCTACAATTAATCCATTTGCTACAGAAAATACAAGCAATGAGCATAATAGCTAACACAGCCACAGGGAAGCCGCATCAAGCTATTGTGAATCGACACCTTGCATTGTCAGCAAAAAGAAATGGAACACATAGGAGGACAAAGGCAACTCCATGATGCATTTATTGTACATAGTGCGGTTGGCAAAAAGGCACATCTCGGGATGAAGTGATGTCAAACAACGTTGAAACCGGGTCACTACTGCTGACCCGGATGACCCACTGACCCGACCCGGTTTCAACGCTGATGTCAAACAGTGAAGAAATCAAGCTGCCCATAGCCTTATCCATTGTTGAGTTGTGCTTGGCTGGAGGCATTAATTAGTCAGTCAGCATAAAATAAATAGAAAATTTTTAGAATTTCATAGAAACTTTTGGACAGGACTAAAAACACGGAACGGACCGGGAAAACGGACTAACAAATGGACAGGGAAGAACTTGCCTGAAAACGTTTTTTGGCCATAGAAATTCACTGTATAGCTGCTAGAAAGATGAAAGAAACTGCTCTGAACACGATGTTGAAGTGTGCTCAAGCTGATACTAAGCCTTGTGCTTAAATATAGTCTGAAATTAAATTCATTTTGTGTTTAATTAAAAGCACACTTTCCATTTTGCATCTGTAAACAAGAAGCTTTAAGCCTGTTAAGACACTATGCTACTTGGATTTCGTGGTCTGGTTAATTGCTGCAATTAGTTTGACCGCTGATGTTCGATGTTCAGTTTACAGGTGACAACTCGTGTTTGGGTTTACCACTATGGTTTTACAGGTGACAGCTTGTGACAGGTAGGCTTCGTGGCGACCACGTTGTAGTTTAGTCAGCTGGCAAGGCGCTGACTACTACAAATACAGTCTGTGTTATTTTGTTTGTTAACTTGTTTACAACACTAACCAACAACTTCGCTGTCACAGACGTTCACACTGGCAGACTGGCGCTTTGAAGTTATCCCAGGGTTTATAAATGGCAGCTCGAACACGTGTTCAGAGGTTTGTTTAAGGCTGTTGTTACCTGTTATATTCTTTGTAGCAGCGATATAGTGAGTTTCTATGGCAAAAAAACATTTTGAGGGAAGTTCTTTCCAGTCCATTTGTGAGTCTGTTTTCCCAGTCCGTTCCGTGTTTTAGTCATCTCCGAAACTTTTTGGGGTACTGATGAAAGCCGGAATGGAACTAATAGGGGCGCACGCCAATTTAAGTTTTAAAAATCGTTTTAAACAGATTGTGCAGTGTTTCCAACCTTCACACAATAACTAGAATGGTGTTAGAATTAGTTTGCTTCTGCTATAGACATGCTAGAGGTCATTTGCTTGACGGCTCTATTTAATGCCCACTGCAAGAATGCATTGTACAATCGTGTAAGCTGAACAACGATCATTTGGCTAAGCTGTTAAACTATTTTTTGTATACTGTAAGCACTGTTAATATAACATACTGCAGTTTGCTAACTCTCGTAAATCGCTGCCAACAACGGTAGATTATAGTCGCTTCAGAAACCAGCTACACTTGTACTAAAAAGGCTTGAATACCACTACCACATGAAAATACTACTGTAGTTTACCTTTTGAAATGGTAAGGAAGTACTTTTACATCAGGATTAAACTAAACTCGATGGATTTTATTTACACACACCTCGCCACGTGGTGGGAATTTAATAGAACTTTCAAGCGAATGATTACTAACATGCTTATAAACAGAAACAAACTAATTCTAGCACCATTCTAGTTATTGTGTGACAGTTGAAAACAGTGCACAATCTGTTGAAAACGATTTTAAACTCCCGATCAGTGATTCCATTCCATTCTGGGTTTCATCAGTACCCAACTTTTTGGAAGGGTTTGGGGTTGGTCTGAAGACATTTTTGGGCTTGGCTGTACCTAACCAATGCTGCCAAACTGTCATGAAGGGAAATTGAGGCTGGTTTTAGGGTGATATTTTTGGAGCTGGAAAAGCCCAGCTCTTCATGATCCCTAATATACAGACTGTATAATGGATTTCATCATTTCCAATTCTAACACATGATTAATGGTTAGTCAATTGCATGATTACTAACAGTTAAGAATCTGGATTTTAAGAAGTAGCACAATATCAACTTGTTTCTGTACTTTTTGTTCCTTATGATGACTACCATATGGCTTACTTCTCCTTCCACTTGTTTGTTAGTTTTTTTTGCATAATCAAATTTGTACAGGGGTGTATATATCACATTAAGAAAAGTATAGTGCCAGACATGCATATTATTAGACTGTGAATCGTATGACATTATAGGTATGTTACCAAAATACTAAATGCTGGCAATCAATAGTGGCCATTTCACTTAGTTGCCAGCTACTGTACATACATTCTGATTGTTACATACATCTGGAGAACACTATGAGATGTCCATTCACAATCAATCCCCTCACTTTGAACACATAAGGAGACATAGTGTGAAAATTACTTTGTTTTATTCCATGATAATCAACACACTAGGACATCTAACTAACACCTTCATACTAGAGGTAAATACAAATGGGACACAAAGAAGGACAGGAAATTGATGTGATTATATGCATTTTTGTTCCAAAAAGACACAAGTCATAGTGCATACATAACAAGAGTTTTCACTGTTGCAATATCCACATAGATCATGGTAAGCTCCATTCTACATTGTCAGAGACTCCTTCAACTTAAAAATGACAAAGACGCTAAACTGTGTGGGTACTTAAAATGGTCTTCATTCACAGGCATACGTCTAGTTTTAAAAATGACATCACCTAATCAATGTGCAAATATAATCACCACTTTATCGCATATGTGTAATTACAGTTTACTTCCTAAAAAAGTGTCAGTGTCACAAATGCACAGGCCAATGATTTTATTAAGTGCCATTAAGTGCACATTTTTTCTGCAAATTGCAACAATTTGTAAATTAGCTTAATAACCCAACCCCACACAAACTGAGTGATTGCTTTTCTGATATAATTCCATCATTCCTGCTTGATCTGAATGATGCTTTGGAAAACATTAATGATGTAACAATGGTGCTAATTGATTATAAATTTTAAAAGTTTAAGAATTTCACTAAATACATTATAGACCAATATGTATTGCTGTAATATGTACTTACGACAACGATATTTTGCTCTCCAGTCTGGCAAAGCTACTCCTCTAGCAGCACAAACAGCAGCATATGCAGCCAAACTCTCACAATAACATTCCTTTCGATTTTCTGCATTGCAACCACATGTATCAAAAATACAATTCGATCGATAAGGTGCAGAATCCACCAAGGCATTGCAAGCACTAAAAAAGTCACCTGTAAATACACTACATGATTGACCTACTCCAACTCGAAGTGCACTAGGACAGATTCGCCTTATATCAGTATCGGGTGCATTGCAACCAGCTGAGTTACCAACAATCCAACTGTTACCAAAATCATTTGGGTCAGTAAGTGCCATTCCACCTGGATTCTGGTTGTCATCATCATCATCACCATTGTAGTTTCCACATAGTCCACAAAGCTTACCTTGCCATTTTTTAGATACAGTAACTTCAACACGATATAGTCCATCAAAAAATACTCTAACTCCATGTGTTGGGAATAATACATTAGGATGTCCTCCAGTTCGTAGAACTTGCACCACACTGTTCTCCGTGATTACACCATCACCTTTGTTAGCCTGTAGTGCACCATCAATGGTGATAGTTCCTCCGTTACCTCTACCTAGTACTATTGTGAGACCTCCACCTTTAACAGTCACTTGATCAGCACATGATACTCTATCATTGTGTGCTTCATTTCGAACAGAAATGTCAAACTCATTACTGCTACATGGCTTAGATACTGTATATTCACAATCTCCTTGGAAATCAAAGTAGCGAAGATCATACGTCTGATAGTGAGGATCACCAGCAATAACACAGGTAGGTCCATCAAGTAAGCAAGTTTGTGCTTCACAGACAAATGTTCCATGTTGACATGTACACTTGCTGGTGCAATTTGGTTGAATCTGCTGACCATCAAGTACAGTTACTCCATTGAGCTCACATGCTAAATAATGCAATAAGACAATGAAGTAACATTACCCCAATGCATGGCAGTGCTATAAATGCTTATAAATATACATGCGTATTGTTACATATATGTACCCCTCCCCCAACCACCACACACACATGCACACTACAGCAAAGCCTCCAGCAATCATGCAAAACACAGCTATAGCCACCCAGCGAACAAGTACTGGGTCCACTCAGGCATTTGAGTCTTGTGTAGGCAAATTCAGGATTAGTAACTTGCAGAATTACTGTCCAGATCTCACAGAGATAGGCTATGAAACCCACAGTTTCACAATAACCCCAAAACTACTAAGCGAAAATTGTCAAGCAAGACAAGAACAGTTGGTCATTTGCTTCCCAGTTACCACCAGGTATCCATTAATATTACAGCTGCTTTCCCAGTTTACACAGGTCCCCATTATGTAGCTAGGTGGACTGGAGCAATGTGAGTAAGTTTCTTGCTCAATGTAACAACAACCACACCAAATTTGGGCATTGAACCTGGAACTTAGGCAGCATAGCCAAGTGGCTAGAGCATTGGCCTGGTAATTAAAATGTTCCAGGTTCAATGTTTGTTTATGCCAAGATGGTGTCATTGTTGTTTCCTTGAGCACCACACACACACACACACACACACACACACACACACACACACAGACACACACACACACACACACACAGACACACAGACACACAGACACACAGACACACAGACACACACACACAGACACACACAGACACACACAGACACACACACACACACACAGACACACACACACACACACACACACACACACACACACACACATACACACACACACACACACAAACACACACGAAAGCTTGAGTGTAGAACTTGCTTATGCAATTCTATAAAATATTTACATTGGATAACTGCTTGATTCTGTGAATGCCTATTAATATGTGTTGGGCCATTGGGAAAATAGTACTTAAGCATGCTCACTCAAAGCAGTTTAATTCAATAACCACACACTAAAACTTACCTGTGCAAATTTCAGCATCCACACATCTTCCATCAAGAAGATACTGACCAGGAGGACAGAAACAACCTTCAGCACATCTTCCCTCACAAAGTTCATCAGAGTCCATCTCTTCACATGTCTTAGGACAGAATGAGCCACACTGTTGGAATATCATTCCATCTGGACAACTTGCAGCTAACGGGAAATCACAGACACATTAAAGTACATAGACATTGCCACTATTTATAAATGCGCTACTTAATAAAGCTGACTAAAGAAAACTTCAGTTGGACCAGTGGCAGATCTAGATGGGTTTCTTGGGTTTCGACAGAAACCCCCTTTTAAATTTAGCTCAGTGGCAGTCTAAATACATAAATATTGTTGTACTGACAATTTGTCATAGCAAACAACTGCATACCACTGTGTTTCAGTAGCATGCATGCAGTTGCACTTAACTAACCCCATGTGCTATTAAACCCTCAGCAACACTTACTTTTCATCTCCCAATGCATTTAAAACCATCAAGATACTCTAATAGAGCAGTCAAGTAACTACTCTAATAGAGCAATCAAAGCTACAGCTTTTTCTCTATAGTTAGCTATACTAGTATTTACAGTTTAAAGCATTGGATTTATTGTAATTGCTAACTACAAGTAGCCTAAAATCCAATCTCAGAGCTTCTAAAATCTCAAAATTTTCTGGAGAAATGTCATCAGATTCCTTATTCAGCTATACCAACTTTCAGAAACTCCCTTTTAAAAATCCTAGATCCACCACTGAGTCCATATAAAAATGTACTAACTGTAGCAGTATGACATAAAGAAAATACAATGACCAACATAATACTCCTCGATGATCCAAATAATCTATAGAGTAATCATTAATTTTTACTAGGAATGTAGGATCAAGGATGCAGTGTGGCATGTAATGTACTGGTATGGCATGTGTATATCCATAGTTCATTACTTGTAAGTTTTTCACTACAAAATTACTGAATAGCACTGTATAACACACTATCTTCAGTAACCCAAGTAATATGAATCACACTCTATACACCTTCTAACATGCTTCTGTCGGTTTCATTTATCCATCCACACAAAAACAGCCAAGCTGTGAAAAAATAGTACGGCCTTAATTAAAAAGCTTGCATGAAAAAAAGTTGTGAAATCAAAGGTGGCAGTCAAGAAAATCATTCAACTTTTTCAAGCAAACTTTTAAGGCCACACTATTTTTTCACACCTTTGCTGTTTAGTATGGATTTCACTACGTTTTGTACTTTATAAGACCCCAAAACCAAAGTATGATTGACTTTGAGGTTTGCCTTTACTCACAATTCTTCTTTTCTATACAGACACAATGATGATTATTGAAGACAGTATTGTATTACATGCTTCAGTTCAATATTTGATAATGCTATTGTAATACTCTAATAGAGTGCAAAAGACTGTTAATAGAACATACAAATGTTCTAGAACAATCTAGAATTTCTACTGGTAGGTCTATTGCATGCTTTATGTAATATTATTGTACTGCTCTAATAGAGTGTACATTTTTTGAGAACTTCTAATAGAACATAGAATGTTCTAGAACAATCTAGTACTTCTATCAGAAATTATGAATGTTTATTTATAAGTAGATTTAAACATGTTATTCCCATACTCGGATTACCCTGTAGCTGTGACAGAAGTTAGATTTTTTTACATGAATAAATGTTCATAACTTCTTGGATATTCATCAGGTTCACAGCAATCTTGGTAAATGAATTCACCTTTATAAGTTCGTCATTTTTTCCAAAGATTGAGTCAATCAATTTACAAGTTTGTGCTTTATATCAATTTTTGCAATATGTACGAAAAATACATCAAAGCCCACATAGCCCCTTATGGGTTAAGAAGAAAAATGAAGAAATTAAATCTTTGAATGCCCATATCTTACAAATGGCTAGTGCAAGCTTTGCTGTGAGGCCTACCCTACCTGGCGGACAGCTATAATTCAATAATGATGTGAAGGAGCCATGGAGTTATGCATGTGTGAAAATGCTGTTTTCTTTCTTCCTGTCAATATATATCTAATCCAAAACAGCCAAGCTGTAAAAAAAGAGTGCAGCCCTCAAAAAGGCTATGGTGAAAAAAGATGTGAAATCCAAGGTGGCGGCCAAGAAATGGCTGTGATAGTAGGTTAATGGTAAAAATTTTAATAACGACAATTCAGATGAATTTGGTGCCACTTGGTCTTGGCACAAAATTCACCTGAATTGTTGTTATTAAAATTTTTACCATTAACCTACTACCATCACAGCCATTTCTTGGCCGCCACCTTGGATTTCACATCTTTTTCACCATAGCCTTTTTGAGGGGCGCACTCTTTTTTTACAGCTTGGTTGTTTTGGATTAGATTTCACTTCTTTTCACATTTGTATACCCCAAAGCCGACCTATGGCCGGCTTTGGGACTTTTTTAACCTATCTTTTTTCTTTGCCACAGGAAGAAGAAAAGATGAAGCAGATGTACTTTAAATATTTCTGATTTATCAGTAAATGTACAAATTATATATATAATACATATACTTATCGCAAAACTCTCCATGGTGGTTTCTTTGTAACTGAATACTCTACAAGGTGACTTCTTCTAGCTGCTCTCTCTACAGGGTGGATTGTTTATAGCTGAACGATCTACAAGGTAACTTCTTCTAGCTGATCTCTCTACAGGGTGATTTGTTTGTAGCTGAACCATCTACAAGGTAACTTTTTCTAGCTGATCTTTCTACAGGGTGATTTGTTTGTAGCTGAATTCTGTACAGGTGATTTGTTTGCAGCTGAGCTCTATACAGAATGGTTTCTTTGTAGCTGAACTCTCTACAAGGTAACTTTTTCTAGCTGAACTCTCTACATGGTGGTTTGTTTGTAGCTGAACTCTCTACAAGGTGACTTCTTCTAGCTGATCTTTCTACAGGGTGATTTGTTTGTAGCTGAACTATCTACAAGGTAACATCTTCTAGCTGATCTCTCTACAGGGTGACTTTTTTGTAGCTGAACTACTGTATCTACAAGATAACTTCTTCTAGATGATCTCTCTACAGGGTGATTTGTTTGTAGCTAAATTCTGTACAGGTGATTTGTTTGCAGCTGAGCTCTTTACAGAATAGTTTCTTTGTAGCTGAACTCTCTACAAGGTAACTTCTTCTAGCTGATGTCTCTACAGGGTCACTAGTTTATAGCTGAACTCTCTACATGGTGGTTTCTTTGTAAACTGAACTCTCTACAAGGTGACTTCCTCTAGCTGATCTTTCTACTGGGTGATTTGTTTGTAGCTGAACTATCTACAGGTGATTTGTTTGCAGCTGAACTCTCTGCATGATGGTTTCTTTGTAGCTGAACTCTCTACAAGGTAACTTCTTCTAGCTAATCTCTCTACAGGGTGATTTTTTTGTAGCTGAATTCTGTACAGGTGATTTGTTTGCAGCTGAGCTCTTTACAGAATGGTTTCTTTGTAGCTGAACTCTCTACAAGGAAACTTCTTCTAGCTGAACTCTCTACATGGTGGTTTGTTTGTAGCTGAACTCTCTACAAGGTAACTTCTTCTAACTGATCTTTCTACAGGGTGATTTGTTTGTAGCTGAACTATCTTCAAGGTAACATCTTCTAGCTGATCTTTCTACAGGGTGATTTGTTTGTAGTTGAACTATCTACAAGGTAGCATCTTCTAGCTGATCTTTTCTACAGGGTGATTTGTTTGTAGCTGAATTCTGTACAGGTGATTTGTTTGCAGCTGAGCTCTTTACAGAATGGTTTCTTTGTAGCTGAACTCTCTACAAGGTAACTTCTTCTAGCTGATCTTTCTACAGGGTGATTTGTTTGTAGCTGAACTATCTACAAGGTAACATCTTCTAGCTGATCTCTCTACAGGGTGATTTGTTTGTAGCTGAACTATCTACAAGATAACTTCTTCTAGCTGATCTTTCTACAGGGTGATTTGTTTGTAGCTGAACTATCTACAAGGTAACATCTTCTAGCTGATCTCTCTACAGGGTGATTTGTTTGTAGCTGAACTATCTACAAGATAACTTCTTCTAGCTGATCTCTCTACAGGGTGATTTGTTTGTAGCTAAATTCTGTACAGGTGATTTGTTTGTAGCTGAGCTCTTTACAGAATGGTTTCTTTGTAGCTGAACTCTCTACAAGGTAACTTCTTCTAACTGATCTTTCTACAGGGCAATTTGTTTGTGGCTGAATTTTCTACAGGGTGATTTCTTTGCAGCTGAACTCTCTACATGGTGGTTTCTTTGTAGCTGAGCTCTCTACAAGGTAATTTCTTCTAGCTGATCTCTCTACAGGGTGATTTGTTTGTAGCTGAATTCTCTACATGGTGGTTTCTTTGTAACTAAACTCTCTACAAGGTAACTTCTTCTAGTTGATCTTTCTACAGGGTGATTTGTTTGTAGCTGAATTCTGTACAGGTGATTGTTTGCAGCTGAGTTCTTTACAGAATGGTTTCTTTGTAGCTGAACAACTTCTTCTAGCTGATGTCTCTACAGGGTCACTAGTTTATAGCTGAACTCTCTACATGTGGTTTCTTTGTAAACTGAGCTCTCTACAAGGTGAATTCTTCTAGCTGATCTTTCTACATGGTGATTTGTTTGTAGCTGAACTCTCTACAGGTGATTTGTTTGCAGCTGAACTCTCTACATGATGGTTTCTTTGTAGCTGAACTCTCTACAAGGTAACTTCTTCTAGCTGATCTCTCTACAGGGTGATTTGTTTGTAGCTGAAATATCTACAAGATAACTTCTTCTAGCTGATCTCTCTACAGGGTGATTTGTTTGTAGCTGAATTCTGTATAAAGGTGGTTTGTTTGCAGCTGAGCTCTGTACAGAGTGGTTTCTTTGTAGCTGAACTCTCTACAAGGTAACTTCTTCAAGCTGATGTCTCTACAGAGTCACTACTTTGTAGCTGAATTCTCTACATGGTGGTTTCTTTGTAACTGAACTCTCTACAAGGTAACTCCTTCTAGCTGATCCTTCTACAGGGTGATTTGTTTGTAGCTGAATTCTGTACAGGTAGCTGAGCTCTTTACAGAATGGTTTCTTTGTAGCTGAACTCTCTACAAGGTAACTTCTTCTAGCTGATGTCTCTACAAGGTCACTAGTTTGTAGCTGAACTCTCTACATGGTGGTTTCTTTGTAACTGAACTCTCTACAAGGTGACTTCTTCTAGCTGATCTTTCCACAGGGTGATTTGTATGTAGCTGAACTCTCTACAACGAAACTTCTTCTAGCTGATCTCTCTACAGGGAGATTTGTTTGTAGCTGAACTCTCTACAGGTGATTTGTTTGCAGCCGAACTCTCTACATGATGGTTTCTTTTTAGCTGAACTCTCTAAAGGTAACTTCTTCTAGCTGATCTCTCTACAGGGAGATTTGTTTGTAGCTGATCTCTCTACATGATGGTTTCTTTGTAGCTGAACTCTCTGCAAGGTAACTTCTTCTATTGATCTCTCTACAGGGTGATTTGTTTGTAGCTGAACTCTCTACATGGTGGTTTCTTTGTAGCTGAACTCTACAAGGTGATTTCTTCTAGCTGAACTATCTCTTTCCATAGTTGCATGAACTCCCTACAAGGTAGCTTCTTCTAGCTGATCTCTCTAATGGGTGAATTGTTTGTAGCTGATTTCTCTACAGGATGACTTTTTTGTAGCTGATCTCTATACAGGTTACTTGTTTCTAGCTGATCTCTTGAATTTTCTTCAGGGTGACTGCTCTATTAGGAAGACTGCTCTATTAGAGTATCTCGATCTCGCACTTGCTGCACCAAGTTGGATTTCGTGTTATAACACCGTGGCTTTAAGTCTGATTCTTCTACACCATTGAAGAGCCTTTCTAAGATGATTACTCCATCTGTACAGCGATTTTCAAAGCATTACCCCAAGTGGTTTATCTGGTAGGCATGGCAAGCAATCGTTTTTTTATTAGCTAATCTCGATTGCATAATTGTTACACACTGTTGGTTTTTTCATTGTATCTTCTTGGTTTTTAGCTCGATTTCTTTTAAACCACAAAAGGTTTGAGGTTCAATAGTTAACCTATTCACCCACCGATTTTCAGCTTCTTCTCATACGCGGTTTACCCTCTAGGCGTGACAACATATTGGTATTATTGTTCGTGAATAATTGCTCATAACTCTTTGCCTGTTTATCGTATTCCAACCAAAGTTGGTACCGAGATGCGCCTTTATACCTCCCTTCTGTGTGCTAAATTTCACGGCAATCGGATATGGCGTTCGCATTTTATAGCAGTTTTTGTAAGTGTGCAAAAAGAGGAAGAAAAATAAGAAGAAAAAAAAAACCAAGAAACTAAGCCAATTTTTGAAGTCACATATCTCGGGAACGCTTGAAGCGATTTCGCTCAAATTTGGAATGTGGAGTGTTGAAGTTGGAGGGAGTGTCCACAGAAAAAAATCGTCTTGTTTCATCAAGGAAGCACAGAGCTACGGAGGTGCAAAAATTGCATTTTCGTTCTTCCTGTCAATATACTCACGGGTGTTGCGCGCCGGCTTCTTGGGCCGCACGACACACTACCGTGTGTCTTGATGCTCATGATGTGGCACGCTGGCTTTCTTGGCTGCACGACACACTACCATGTGTGCTGATATCATTGGTGGATTAGTAGTAATTAACAGTAATGGTGTTAGTAACAATTAAAAGTCATGGTTTATGCCATTTTTAATTATGTAAGAGAAAACCTGAGAAACTAAGAGTTACATATACACCTGTACCATATTTACTTGGTTAGATGTTATAGCATTTATTACTTTACTGTAGTTCAAAAAATCAATGAGGCGACTACTTAAACTTGAGTATTACTTGATATTCAACCAAAAATAATGTTTAAGCTCATAATTTAAAATATATTGTGGTACCGTTCAAGGGTGGCTACTATTCAAGGGGCAGCACCTAACCAAGTAAATACGCACACAGTATACCATAAAAGAACAAGTATTAAATCACTGAAAAACACTCTACATAATATATGCAAACTTACGACAGAATTCTGATCTCCAGTTTGATGGTTGAGTTCCTGCCTCAGCACATGCAGCAGCATAACTAGAATATGCATCACAGACATACTCTTCACGGAGACTAGTATCACCACAGCAGTAATCAAATTCACAGTCTTTAATAAATGGACCAGGAACAACTGCAGTATTGCAGACGGTAAATATACTACTTGTATTCATTACACGACACTCTGCCCTGGCTGCTGCCTGTGTACCTGCACTATTGTCACATTGATCAGTACCTTCTCCTTGTGCACTTCTTCTTCCCCTTCCACCTGGACAACGTAAATCTCCTATTGTGGTTCTGTCATCATTCCGATTGCCATTGTAATTGCCACATAGACCACACAGCCTATTTGTTCCACGATAATCGGTTGACACCTGAATTTTTAAATAACTACCTCCATCATAATGAACATAGACACCGTGTTGTCTTAAGGTAACATGTACACGTCCACCAGTACGTCGTATATTAACATCAACATCAGAAGGGTAAGTCTGATCATTAGATGCCTGTTGTACCCCATTAAAGAATAATCTTGATCCCTGGTCGATATAAATTTCACTGGGATTGCTGCCTGGAATACTGATCCTCACACCTCTAACACATGAAACACCTCTTCCACAATTATCATTATTGCTGAAATCACAAAGTCATTGCTTCCACAAGATTGAGCCATGACATGTTCACAGTCTCTTTGAAAGTCAAATCTACGTCCATCCCAGCTTACATAATGAGGATCACCACTGGCAGTACAGGTTGGGCCATTAATTGGTGGACACCTTTGTGGTACACATGTAAACATTCCAGAGGCCTGACAGGTACATCTTTCTGCACAATTGGTCACTACTTCCTCATTAACTTCGTACTGTATGCCATTTCTAGTACAAGCTGCAGTAAAAGTTAACAATATTTATACATAATGATGTGTTCATAATTTGTAGCATAAATAACACAATTAACCATGGTTATAAAATTGAAGACACTGGTTGTTACCAGGGCTGACAGAGGTCATAGTCAAACACACTACTTTTTATTGATTTGATGTGATTTTTAGATTATCTGCTTTCATGTGCTTTCATGTGATTTATCTGCTTTCATGCATGTGGTAATAATCAAGGAAGAAACTTTCAATGTTGTAATGGAAATCCATTTGAGTTATAATGTGAAAACCAATTATACATGCATGTACCAAATTCGTTTTGAGATCCCTTTATAGAGCAGTCAAAAATATAGGTGAAAATCAAAAATTCAAAAAGAAACTATATCTAATCCAAAACAGCCAAGCTGTGAATAAAGGATGCGGCTTTCCAAAAATAGGCTAGTATGAAAAAGATATGATATCAAAGATGGCAGCCAAGAAATTGCTGTAATGATGTTATGTCATTTAATATGTAATGTCACAAATTAAGTGACAGCATAATACACCTTTGATATCACATCTTTTCATACTAGCCTGCTTTTAGAAGGCCGCACCCTTTTTCACAGCTTGGTTGTTTCAAGCCTAGATTCTCTTTCTGTACTTTTCTCACTATGCTATGATCCCATTCCCCAATAGTAGTGTGAGGCAACCAAGTTGATAAAAATGACACTAAGCTTGAATTAAGTGCTCTGCAAAAGAATCTACATTGAGCAGCCACACAACATTACCTCTAATAGAACAATCATGTGTATTTATGGCTAATGACTGCCAGGGGCATAGCTACACCAGAACCTGCACGGGCAAAGGCCCAGGAAATCATTGCTGGTGCCTGAGCCTGGGGTAATAGCGGCACCCACCCGGGCGCGCTTGTAATTAATAAACATAATACGCATTTGCCATCCTTTTGGAGCGTCTTGTAACACTTTCCATAATAGTATCATCAAAAAATCATGTATACTTGAGTTTGCCAAGATTCCTCCATCAATTTCGTAAATTTCTATGTAATATCCTGAATCACATGATAACAGTTTTAAGATTTAAGTGCAGGTCGAGAGTCAAACATTTGCTGCAATTTGCTGAAACCACTCAGTGGACAACAGTACTGGATATAAAGTAATTGTTTTATTAGATGTCTAGTAGTATAGACTGATGAAAGATGGACAAAAGCCAATTACCAGTCAGCTGTGACACCCATCTTACTGGAGGCAGGACTGACTAAGGAGGATCATGCTTTCTCAATGTTGGTATGCTAAGTGCTGCGCTCAGTGTAATAAGACAGAAAAGTTAAAAGGAGTCGATGGAGTTGTCACTGATGAAGTATTATGCCTAAAATTAACTTGAAGTACTGTGTTAGGCAGAAGAGTGAAAAAGAAGTCCAATATTGGGGCTGGAGGCTAAGTTAGTCCATCATTGTTTAGTTAGAGCTTCTATATTATTCATGCAGTAGTATCTTAGTCAGCACATACAGCAGCACAAACACAAGCTGTACAAACAGCTGTCATAGTAGCTAGCTAGGTACGTGTATGCACTTTCAAACAGTTTTTCAAAAACAAATGTGTAATAAAAGTCCCCAGAGATGGGTTCATGTTTCTTGCTAAATAGTTTGCACGGGCTTTGTGCCCAGGTAATCCAGAAAACTATCTATGCCTCTGATGACTGTACACAAACTGAGCACAATAAATGTAAAACAATTATTATGAAGTGCTTACTGACTGGTTCTTCTTTATCTTGATCATGTACACAATAAACATATTTGCCTGGTTCACCAACATTACTTCCCATTTCTACATTAACAATGCCAGCTGTATTAGAGGAAGGAGGGCCCAAAGAGCCTGTAGCTGAAGTGACTCCAGCTTGTGCATTAATTCCATTACACTGACCCCAGTTGATACCATTGTCAAGATACTGGTTTATTACATAAGTTTCATCTTCAGCTGCATTTGTTGCAATAACTGATTGAAAAGTATTTGTCTATAATGTAAAAAGTAAAGTATAATTACAATGTTATATGAAAAGATCAAACACACACACACTGAATAAACTGTTACACATTATAACATACATATGCACATGTACATACATCAAGAAAGATACCAAGGATGCAGACAAGTATGCCAGCACAATTTTTAAAATAGGTATGTATACAGGTACATATAATATTATATGCATCTTCTAGAATTATGCTTTCATAAAGGCTGAAATTAATAGTATGAATATATTCATTATTAATTATTTTGGTAATTAAGAAGTATTCATATTCAATAAGAATATCCATTAATCAGTTAATTAGATATTTTACTTTATAAATAGATATTTTATTTTATAAAGCTGCTGAAAACTTAAAGTTTCAATTTTTAATACTGTCATTTATTGTCGTTATACCAAACACATGCATGTGGAGGCTTTTTATTGTGTGACATTCAAATGTAGTAGTAGCAATCAGTATGGATTTGTCCCATTCAAACACTTAGCTATACAGGAAGTAGTAAAAACAATTCATCAGTTCATTTGTTAATTTGATAAATATTCAGTTCCCAAGTTTGATATTCATTTCACCCATAGCTTTCAGTTTCAAAGAGTTTGTGTGCAATTCAAGTTTGGTGCATAATTTCCTAAACAGGTTCAACAAAGCCACTACACATTAAAATTAATTTGTATAAAGCATACTTTAAAGCAGATGGCAGCAAATTAAACAATCTGATATGTATTTATAAGAAATACAATGCTATATCAAAAGAATATGTAATTATTTTATATACTGCACACAAACTACACTCCATTACTCAATAGGTCAATACAGAAAAAAGAAGGGCTGCTATTATAAAAAGTTAAACAATTGCTGAAACACTTATGGGTCATAGCATATTAGCATAAAAAGGCAGGAAGATTTGTGCCCTAAAAGCCCAGTCACATGTTCTAAGTATAATATTATATAGGAATTTTCTAAATCCCTCTGTGACATTTCATGCTTGCTTAAGTATCACATAATTGTCTAACCTTGCTCTCCAGAATTGTTTTTCTTAGGCTATTGCTATTGTTTCAGCAGTCACTTAAATAAAAATAAAGGGTCCTAAAACAAAAATAAAATAACACAAAATCCTTGATCGGAAATTGAACCTGGGGCATCCAGTGTGTGGGCCCAGAGTCGTAGCCATTGTGCTACATGGCTCCCAGCTACCAAACTCCCTTAGTTTCTACCTTATATGGCTCTGAGTGGAGTAACTTTATTCTATATAGAAGACAAAGGTGAAAAAGAAACCAAGGCTGAACCCAACACTAACCCTAACATTAACACTTGTCGTGTTCCCTAAAGTTGAATACTCTGGACATAGCATACAACTAGTGTGCTTGACAGTGAGAGAAATCTAGTGGACTGCTAGAACAATAGCCCTGACAAAATATTTCCAGCTGCCGGAACAATGGCAACTTCGTTTTTCTTAACACTTGCTTTTTGCATGCTGATTTGAAATTTTGTCAACATTTGCTTATATATACGTATACCCAGTATGGGATTCACTCTGTACAGAACATATGTATCCTTCTTTCTTGTATAGGACAAATCTTACTGATTGGCTCTACACCATCTTTAGTTTGTCAATATCCACCTGATACAGTGTTTAGTGTTGTGATTGTTTCATATATCTACAAGCTATTATGCAAAGCAACTATAAATATTTCAAACAATATGCAAAGCTTTGATGCTTTCATAATATTAAAGACTTGAAGTTATCAAGCACTAAACCGGATATCACATTTCAGTATGACAGAAACACCTTTAGGTGGTGATAACCATTGGTGCCACTTAATATTGCATTGGATGCATTTAATCACTGGACTGGGGAAACTAATTGCAACAACTTTTTGCTGCACTGAATGTAGAGCATTCAGGCGGACCTGTCACCTTGCAGTTGTGCATGCATCAGCTATATGGAACTATATGTACTTGAATGCTTATATTATCTTGTGTTAGGATGTATGATAGTACACTCTGCTACGTGATAGCTATGTACAGTTCTAGTACTGAAACTAGAAAGAAACAGCTGGTACTGGATTTACTTTTAGGTCCAGTACTGAGAACTGGGAGTTAGAACAACATTAATCTGATTGTGTGCTGACCATATTACTGATGCACACTCTAATACTAGTTATAATTAGGTCTGATAGCATGATGATTTTTACAACAATTGGACAAATCTTTTACGTTCCATAAGTAGAAGCCATAAAGAGATTTTCCCATCTTGACAATATTTAATCAAACACAGTTTTGGTGCATGGTTACACCAAGGTACTTATCATAATATTATTCAAACAGTAATTAATGTGAGTATCTGAGAATAAGTATTTACATAACTAGTCTCATATTTTGCATAGAGATTTTGTAATTTGCAAGTAGATATTACTTTTGCCAAGCTTTGGAAATGCAATTATAAAGTATTCCTCTGCCTAAATCCCCACAATAAACACAGTATTTACCTGACCACCACCAGGAGGTCTAACATTAGTCCATGTAGCAATGAATAATGAAGCACTCTGAAAGGCTGGTGCTTTCAAAGGAAATCCTTTTCTCACACAATCATCAGCTTTTCGAAGCTGTACATCTGCACCAGCATCACCCATGCTTATTGCACCATATGTAACCACTCCATTAGAACTATCACACCAATACGGTGCAACCATGGGAGGCCCGACATCCTCAAGTGCACCTGCAGAATGTGGCACTCCCATTGGTGGTCCAGTACCAAACAATCCATCAAACAGTTGGAGGGCACCATCTCTTGCCACCTATAACAAATTAATACACAAGTTAGCTATACGTGTGATCCATCCCTGATCATACCACAATATGATAGCTACTGTAGTTAGTATTTAAATGTTTAATCCTGTCAAGTACTGCATTTACAACTTGTAATGGTACTTTTAAGTTAATGCTATCTATGCAGAAACAGAAACAGTTAAGTTGTAAAGAAAGGGTGCAGACTTCAAAAGCCTGAGTGAAAAAAGTTGTGAAATCAGAAGTGGTGGCCAAGAAATGACTGTAATGATGACAATACTAATCTGTTGTAATAATGCACCCCTCGCCAGTATTACAACTGGTTAACATTCACAGCCATACCTTGATCACCACCTTTGATTTCACAATTTTTTCACCCACGCTTTTGAAGGCTGCACCCTTTTTGAAGCTTAGCTATTTTACATGGATGTCACTTCCTTTTGCAACCCCAAAGCCAGCTATAAACTTGCTTTGGGGCTTGTTTTTATCCAATTACTCTTATCTACAGGCACAATGATGATAAAAGTTGCAATAGTACTATATTGTGGATTTAATTAGAAATATATAGCATTAACATCCCAAACCCAGCTATGAACTGGCTTTGTGGTTTGTTTTACCAAATTAATGTCTTCTCATCTACATGATTAGGAAGACAGAAATTACAATAGTATTATATTGTATTGCACATTTTATTTGACCATGTCTATTTTTCATATTTTAATATCGCTAATGGAGCATAGATTTTTAGGAATTGAATTTGTGAAATTTTAGTATTGTGTAGATTTAAAATAGAATTTTCATTATAAGGTAGAAATTAAGTACTTAAGCTGAGCAGCTCACAACAATGGTTCAAGGGTTTTGGAGTTAGATATGGAGGCCCCTGGCTTGAGCTTTGGACAACTTTTTGTCAACATATTTGTGCATTTTTGTAATACTCAGTGACTGTTCTATTACAGTATTTTGACCAGCACAATATATGTCAAGTTGTTGTTGTTTTTTGTAACTCTCACTATGGTTTCTAAAACATTTGAGCTATGTTGGTTAACCTACACATAAACTGATTGTTAAGCCATTCCCTTTGGCAGTTTATCATGCAGATATGGCAAAATATTGCTCTTTTTAATTTATTTCCCATAACTCCGAGAACATTTAGCAGAATCACACCAGGCTTGGTAATTGAATTTACCTCAATATATCATTAATGTATACCAAATTTCATGACAATCTAGATGCGCATTTGTGGTTTTTGTAAAGTTTGTGAAAAAGAAGACAAATTAATTTCCCAGAAAAACAATGAAGAAATTAAGCCTAAATTTGAGGACTTCTATTTCATTGCTGAAATTTGGAATGTGAAGTGCCAAAAGTGGCTGCCAGCTATAACACAAAAATTGTGTTCTTTTGAGAAGGGACTATTTAGCTATACTTGTGTGTGAAAAACATTTATTCATTCTTCCTATCACTATACCGACAGTGTGATGCACCAGCTTCTTAGTTGATATTATCATGAATATCATAGGAACATAGAAAATGGAAGAAAGGAGGTCACTGGGGCTGACATATCCTTTTGGTTGCTTCAAGAAGTCTAACCTTCCTGGATGAGATCACATTCATGAATATGAGGCTAAAAAAAGGTTTTGATGTTCTCTAGTAAAACATGTAAATGCTTTCATTATGTCATAAAAGTGTGTTTGTGAAACTAGTTATACTTTGAAATAATCAAGAGTTATCATCCTGGAATGATTTATTTACCTCTCAATCTATTACCAGCACTTATAGTGCTTATACTCAGTGAGATCCTGTAAAATTTGAGAAAAAAGCTATTGCATGAGATAGCCTAGTCCAACTGACCCTGATTGAAGCAGGGGTGGATCCAGGGCTTGGCAAGGGAGGGTGCACCAGGGTTGTAGGTACATATATGGAGCAGGGGGTCTGGAGGGTGGAGCCCCCCACCCCAGAGATAAACTTAAAGGTATATTTCTAGACAAAAAGTTTCAATATAATGGGAAAATGTATAAATCTTAATATTACACTTTTTAAGAGGTCTGCATTGATTAAGAGGCAGGACTCAGTGACAGTCATGAGTAGTTCAATTATGAGCCAAAAAATGGCATACAAAAATCCTGTGCATTTCATTTACAAAATATCTCCTAGCAGGCTAACTCAGTCCATGTAAATCATACTCAGAAATAATTGTGGAGAATTCTTAATTTTGGTGATTGTTCTATTAGAGTATTTGACTGAATGCTCCATTAGAGTTTCTCATTCTTGTATAAGTTTTGTTTGTAAGCTTGCTTTGGGGGGAGAGGAGAGCTCCACCACTGTGAACTGATTTTGGCTGGGACTTCATAGTAAGGTGGCTTAATTTTGAAAAAAATTGTTAAGAAGTGGATAAAAACAGCACTTTTTCTGAAGGCTTGTTGAAACATTTTGACCATTTTTAAAAGGGGTGCCATGCCCCCATTATTATTGGCCACTGCTTACAGCAAAAAATCGAAATACCCTAATAGAGCATTCAACTACTAACAGATATATTGTATATATCTAAAACCTGTAGCTATTAATTTATCTGTAAAAACACAGCAAGAACAGTCTAAAATGCTATAGCAGACCTTCTATGATTGCTGGGTGTATGTCCCCCAGACCCCACCATATCTACTGTATTATTCATACTTCAATATGTAATTTCATTTTCTAAAGTTACCCTATCTCTCACACTCTGGCTTGCTGCATGCTAAGAGTATAGGGTTAGGAAAGCAGCACTTTGTTTGGCTTCACTTAAGTTGCTTTTACAGTGTGAGTAATTTTTTGACTATACTCTTTGTCTTTGTGTCATTGTAGCTCAGCACAGTATAAGTATTGCAATAGTTTACATCCTTGGTGAACTTCCAACTTTTATGCACAATTATGTTGATGATCTAGAAACTTAACATTTTTGGGAGTCTAGAAGAACAATCTGCAACCATTTTTTGAGTTTTAAAATATATTTAGCTATTCGCTTATCCAGCATGTTATGGATGTTAATGTAGTTGCTTAAGACCTCCTGGAGTTGGTCCCCCTGTTATGACTACACAGAATGCAATTTTATCCCATGCAACGTTTTTTTAGTTGAAATGGTAAAGTGTTACATGAATAGACAGTGTATATACAAGGAAACCAATATTCAAGAAAAGATGTATGCAGAAACACATATCTCAGCAAACAAATCTATCTGGTTTTAATGGAACTACAGTACTTCATAATGCAAAGCAGAAAATAGACTAAACTGTCCATGTTGTTAGTTTAGAGTTTATGATCTTCCATGCATGCAAACTAGTTTACTACTAAACATTACAACAAGTTAAGACAGTCTTTTCTAAAGGGGTGATGGCGTATGGAATTCCATAGTCATCTTGTTGTAGTATCATACAGTATGGTAGTACTGTATATTAGAGATCATGGTGTTTTGGGGTTTTTTGCCCCTGAAAAACAGCCTCAGTTTTCCTTCAAAACAGCTTGATTAAGCATAACCAAGCCCAAAAAGCAACCCCAAATCTAAGTTTCTATGGAATTTTAAAAATTTCCTATTTACTGAATTTTCTACTAACTGACTAACTAATTAACTAATTTATGCCTTCAGACAAGCATAACTCAACAATGCATAAGGCTTGGGGCTTGAATTTTTCAGTTTGATGTTGCCTCACTCCAAGACATGACTGCAGTATGTACAATACACGCATCAATTGGCATTCCTTTTAACAATAGTCAAAATGTTTCAACAAGCCTTCAGAAAATGTTATGCTTTTATCCACTTCTTAACAATTGTTTTCAAAATTAAGCCACCTTACTATAAAGTCCTAGCCAAAATCAGTTCACAGATGCACTAAGAAGCTAAACTAAAGACCGTTCTATTAAATAGTTCAAACCAGAAATTCATAAACAATTGCTTGACAAAATGGTGCCAATATTTGGCAACATATGCTGTAGACCTTTTGTTTTAAGATCAAAATTCCCTAATAAAGTTGTCAGCAACTGTAATTAAACAGACACATTAACTGCAATGTATTTAGCAGTATTTATTGTTGGGTCCTCTTCTGCTTTAGCGCTAAAGCAATAACGCGCATTCTTGACAACAATCTGCTGTGTCTCAACATGGTCTCAATTTAAGACATATTGAAAGCTAGTATACTTAATTTTGCATACAAATAAACTATGCATACAGGAATCTATCATTTGTAGAGAGTATAAGGCGTAGGACTGCTCTCAAACCAAGGTACTTAGTGGACGACAGAAGACGCGTTATCTCTTAATAACCTCAAGTTTTAGCTCCAATACTTCACATGATGAAAGCATATTATTACAAGAATCATTCTACGTATCAATAAGTGGAAGTGATTTACAAGTCGAAATATATGGCATTTACAAGCAGATGAGAGCCTTGTTCCACCGTTCGCACCAAGTGAAGAAGCCATAGAATGGATTTATGATATACTGATACGTAGAATTATTTGGACACTATTGTTTACCATTCATACGAAGTATCATGGCTGTTCAACCCATGTCTACAAAGAAAAGATAATGTTTGTAACAGGCTGTAGGGTGAGTCGAAACAAATAACAATTATTAGTGGCACTTGTTTTCACCTTGTTAAGGTTGTCAATTTGTTATAAAAGTGAGTTACATTCCACCTGAACTGTGTAACAGTAGCTGCTTGTTGTTTTTGCTAACAACTCACCTGTTATTCATGGCTCGGTAAGTTTATTATGGTGTAGAGCTGCTCTGTAAGTTTATTATGGTGTAGTGCCAAATTAGCCCAGCCTGATTTACCACAAATCACATAGTATATGATACGATATGTCATACGTAATTGCTATGGCTTCTTATGCACGTCATTGCTTTATCGCCACCTTAAGTAGCTATATAAGTCAATGTTCACATAGAAGGCTATTAAAACTAGCTAGTTATGCCAAAGAATAGCTACAGCATTCCAAATATACTATAGCATAACTAACTAGCTAGTTTTAATAGCCTCCTACAATGTGAACATTGACTTACACGTAGCTACTTAGAATTCCAGTAACAAAGAACAGAATACACTGTTGCAATTCGTGACTGCTTGATTAGAGAATATCAGAACACTGGTAAAGCACAATAAACATATATAGCTAGACATGATTGCATGAGACCGATACGTGGTACTGAAAGCTTGTCAGTGAGTTTGGTCATTCCGTTCCGGATTCCGGTTCTGGTTATAACTTGCCGGACCATACCAATCTGCTTCTGTCTTGGGGAAGCTCAAGGCATAAACTATAATCTATGCTCAAAGTTAGTTCTATAATTCACTACCACACAATAGCTTATCAGCTGGAAGGTCATGAAATATCCTTTCATATTAAAAAAAGGGAACTATATATGCTTTAAATTATAGTCATAGGTCTTGCATAATAAAATGAAGGTAACTCCATGAATACTTTGTGTTCAGGTTCATAACTTACAATCAACAAAACCAATTGCAAGTACAAGAAACATACATTTATGTATTATGAGTGATTTGATGTAGCCATTACAGAGATATGGCACACAATTGTTAGAAAAATGCTAGAAAAACAAATCAGTCTGCTTTACCGCAGCTGCAACTATTCTGTAGTGCTGCATTGACTTCCTCTGGTGGGCAGTTTCAAGGCAATTTTAATGCACAATCATTCAATCATGCCGATTGAGGGCTACATTTATGTACTTTTTGGCCATTAACTATGATATCTGAAGTACAAGTGTTGCACTGGCTCAGGGGTGGATCTAGGGTTTGGCAAGAAGGTGCATACCAGGGTAGTAGGTACATGAAGCTGAGGGTACAGCCCTTCAGAAGCTAGAGCTATATTCCATGTGTTTCAGGATTGAATATTTGATACAGAGTGGTTTATGCACAAATATCTAAATCATACTGCTTTCTAAGTAGACTACAATATGAAACAAGGAACGGACATTATTGTGCTTAATCACGGAAACACTGCAATTTTCACAAACTAACCTGCAGAACTACAGTAGCTAATTTCCAATGTCAATTTGCCATAGAAAAAGTAAGTGATTTTCAACATGCTTATATTTCCTTTGGCTTCCTTCTGCTATAGCTCAGTTTAATCACTATTCACTGCTCTTTCCAAATCTGGACGGAATCTGGAATATCTATCATGTGCCATGGATTACTATGCCTTTTAATACATACCCCTGAAATGCCCAATACAAAATGTATGGGGAAATTTGCTACACCGGAGGTCATTTTGTAGGCTTGTGCCAATTATGCCGGCATAATTTCGAGCATAATAGGCTAGCAAAAGTATCAAGCATTATTCCAGCATAATAAGACAATTTTCAAGAATTTCAAATAAAACGTGCAATGCGCACATCAAAAATACTGCACAACATGAACATACTGCACATTATTACTGTTTCTTGACTGATTATTCGCACTTCATGGAAATAAGATCGAGATACTCTAATAGAGCAGTCATTTACTCTAATACAGCATGCAGATATACTCTAATAAAACAGTCAGCTCTCGAAAATAATCTTGAGCATAATTTTGAGCAGTCTCGCATGGCCAGGCCCACTCTTCGCATGGCGCTTATCAATTGATAATTATAAGCGCCTAGCTGCAAGAGGGTCTGGTATAGTTCGAATAGAAAAGTTGTTCTGACACCCTGAGTTTTCTCAGGGTGACAAAGAAACACCTGGTTAACTTTCATTACACCACGTCATATTATGGACTGGTGGCTTACTGTCAACAGAAAAAGGAATTCACTAACAACCCACAACTTGATGTGGCGTGATGAAAGTTAACCAGGTGTTTCATTATCACCCTGAAAAAGCTCAGGGTGTCAGAACAACTTTGCTATTCTAACTATACCAGACCCTCTCGCAGCTAGACGCTTATAATTATCAATCGATAAGTGCCACGCGAAGAGTGGATCTGGCCACACAAGACTAAATTTAGAGCATAATAGGCTGGATTTTTGAGCATTCCTCAAAAGCATAATAAGGAAATTTTTAAAGCATAATTGGCTCAAGCCTACCATTTTGACATGCCAAAATTTCCAAACTTACTCTGGCATTAGCTATTGTACTTGTAGCAAGTTTCTCCACACCTATCACACCTGGAAAGCCACTAAACAGACTTGAGATAGGCAGTACAAAATAATTAATTCAATTTCTAATGGTTTTTCAATCAGTATTGGACATGCCTGTTCCAGCTGGCATTTTTGCCATGAACAATAGTATAGTAAATGTCCACAAACTTGACAGTCATGACTACCGTACGCAAGGAAATTTTGACATAAGAAAAATTTGACGAATTCACACTTCAGTAGATTTGACGAATAAAATGTTGATGAAAATCAAGAAATTGTAGAGAAAAACCTATACTTTTAAAGACGCTTATAAACATTTGACAAATTTAAATTTGATTAATTAAAGTGATTCATCAAATTGGGAGAAGCACAGTTAACTATCATTGCATTATCGTTATCTATACATATATTAGTATTAGTATTACTTTCAGGAAAAAGGCATAGCCCGTGAATCCTGCTCAATTACATGCATACAAATCAATCATTATTAAACTAATGATAATCATTCCAATGTTTATCTAAGAGATCCTTGAATGAATTTAATGAATCAGCATTAACAATGTAACCAGGTAAACTTAGTCCGAAGTTCCATAGCATAAAGTAATTGTGTAACACAAGACTTGCCAGGCATAAAGCCATGTTGGTAGGATGTAAATAAACCATTATTAATAAAATTGTCAAGGATATGATCTTTAATGATGGATTATAATATCTTACCTATAATTGAGGTCAATATTGTATGTTGTTTACTCTGTAAATAAAAGTTAACATCATTGATCGTAACGGGAGGTAAAGGGGATACAATGGGTCACGTGCACCATGCAGCATCACTATTTATAGCTATACATGTGTGCACTCACCTCAAGGCGCAGACAAAAGTATAAGAGTTGCAGATTCTATCCAGCTCTATCAGTTGAATAGCAGCCCATCATGCCAAAAACACCCACCCACCCACCCATATGGACATACATGCATACACCCGGTAACCCAGGACTAACAGGGTGCAGTGCAACTGCTTGACCAGAATGATGCTCACTACTTAATAGCTATAGTGATGAAATCACGTCATTAATGCAGAAGCTGTGCACTAACTTGGTCAGGCACTTCACTCAGCCATGTTCTTGGCTGCCCAATATTTTCCCAAATTAGGCCAATCATGCACCTGAGCTTGGGTAAGCTTGGCTAATACAATAAGATGTTAAAGGACGATAGTTGTCAACCAGGCGACGGTCTCCTTTCTTATGGATGTGTATAACATGACCTCTTTTCCATGAAGTTGGTAGTATGGATGAACTTAAACACTTAGTGAATAATATGGTCAGAGGAATACATAACTGATCTGCCATTTCCTTGAGGACTTTGGGTGGCCAGTTATCAGGACCAGCAGCCTTGTTTGGATTTAAGCCACTTAGTTTTGTATACACAACCTCAGGTGAGATTGGTACATCATCTAAAACAGGAGAATCAATCTGATGCTAAACTCAGGCAATGAACTGCGGTCTTCCACAGTAAAAACACTTAATAGAGGCGTTAGCTTTGTATCTGTCAGATTCAATCACATAACCATCAGATTTAGTCAAATCTTTGATGGGAAATCTAGTATGTAAGCAGGAGTTGACATACTTCCAAAAACATTTAGAATTATTTTTGATGTTACCAGTAAGCCTCTTCTCAAAGTCACTTTTCACCTGACTGGTAAGAGATCACAAAGAATCTCTAGCATGCCTAAAAGCCAACAAGATATCATGGGATTTTGTCTCAGTATAACGTCTCCACAATTGATTTTTTTTATTCTTCAACCCCATCAATGGCGGATCCAGCATGGGGAATTTGGGGCAAATTCCCCCCACCTTGTGGAGGAGCCAGCCATACTTCTGATTAAAATAGCTACTAAACTTTCAAGATCAGTTTAAAACTCATGAAAATATGCACATTTATTACAAATTCATCTGAAACCAAAGCGAACTAAAGTCAAACTAGCTGTGAAATTGTCACCCAGCACCTTCATGCATACTAAGCGCCTCTAAAAATAGTTGTTGTCAGGGGCGTAGCTAGCCAGAAGGTGATGGAGGGGCAGGCATGCCCAAAACGCTCAAAATCATTCATGATTGCAAAAAGGGCTAATGACCCAATGGTGGGCTAGCCAACATACGGTGTTGTATTATTACAGCTCACACAACTAGCTACATAACTACTTCAGTATTAATTGCTTATCTTTTATCAATGATTCATTCGTCGAGCTTCATCGCACGTGCCACAACTGTACTCCAACTAATTCATCCAGTCCGGTAGAGCTATATTGTTAATATTTTAGTGCTAATACAAGTTACTTTACGTTTGCCACAGCTTGTGTTGCAGTCCTAGCACACTGCTGAAAGGATGACATGTTCACTCACTTCACTCGGCGAAATTCAAATGCCACGTATTGCATGAAATCCCACTAGTCTTTCTTGCTAGCACAACTTGTAAGCTTGTGACTGATCCAGGCCCGTAGCCAGGGGGTTCTGAAGAACCGCCCTCTTGGAATAGGCCGACTACACTGGCAGCACTGCCGTACAAAGATCTAGTGTGATCAACTCGAGAAAATAAACTTGGTACATTTAACACTTTATGACCTCATAGGCAGTAGGTTCTTAGCGTCATCTGGTTTCCTTTGTCACTTGTGAGTTGTGACTCCTGCCGCGGCAAGGTCCTTTGAGCGGGTCACTCTTTAGATTCGAAATGCTCTATCACATGAGTAATCTAGGCTAAATATAGGAGTGTGTTTCTTATATTTTCGTTCGGTGGATTCACGAGCGAGTTGATGTTGTGTGTGCACATTCACTAGCAACCCCTGGTGGTACCGCGTAGTAGCGCACATAATTTATAGTAATTTGCGTGTCAGTTTAATATTGGCAAGCTTGTGACGGAGGTTTAAAAAAAACCACTACGGTGATGGGGGGGCAAATGCCCCCCCTTGGCTACGCCTCTGGTTGTTGTGTTGCTGTTTTTTAAGATATTCAGAGCCTTTTAAACAGCTTTTAAGACTTCACACAACCATTTCAAAATGACAAAAATCAACAGTGAGACACTACTATTAGGTGATTATTTGCTGCTTCAAAAATGCATCACTGAACTAGAGAATCTGGCTTTCCCCAACCACCTACAACTTAGCCTGTTTGTGCCCCTCCCCTCGCCAGCTCCTGGATCCGCCTCTACTCATAGCTTCCTTTGTTATGTAAATATTCTTACACATTTGGGCCTAGTAAGGGGCACACAATCTCTCATTATCCTATCAAAGGTTTCAGAAAAATAATTCCAACAGTCATTGACAGACAGGTCAAACATGTCAGTTTGCCAACTAACAGCACTGAGGAGTGACTTCATGTTATCAAACTCAGCACCATATACATTGTATCTAGGTGGGTCATCTGAATCAATAACATGATAGAAGAACAAGATCAAAAGCAATACACACATGGTCACTATTTCCCAGCCCAGGAAGATAGGTAAGATTGTCAACCATATTCTCATCATCTGTAAACACTAAATCTAGGAACATGAGGGGTATCATCCCCTCTATACCTGGTTGGCTGCACAATGTGTTGAAACATGAATAAGTCTTGCACATGTACAGTATCAATAAATACTTGAGCACTATAGGGTTGCTAGAAGTTAGACATATATTCTCCCAATCAATACTGCTATAATTAAAATCACCACAAATGAGGTAAGAGGAGGTGAAATTGACAGCTTATCTCAGCAGTTGATATAAAAAGTTAGTACTCCCCTCAAGGGTAGAGGATGGGCTGCGATACACACAACCAACAAGAGTACTATTTGATCCACTAAGGTTTATTTTAATTCATAGTGACTCTAAGGAGTGTACAGTAGAAAACTGAACTTCTGCAGATACTAACTTGTTGGAGACGTAAATACAAATTCCTCTCGTACCAACAACTTGTTCAGCATCAGGATCAAAATTGCTATAATGAAAAAAACTTGGGAATATCCACTCTGCTAGAGGACATGCATGTAGAATAGGCTTTAGGCATAACTTCAGTAATTAAAATTAAATCTGGTTCATTACCAGCAATTAACATCAGTAAGTCATCCCGTTTATTGAGAAATTGATCGGCATTAGTGTATACAACTTTTAAAGGGCTAACAGAATTATAACTCGAGAACTATTACAAGGATTGTCCAAGGAACTAAGGATTGTCCAAGGAACTAAGGATTGTCCAAGGAACTAGGTATTGAGGGTAAAACTTGGGAAGTACACAAATTAGAATCACCATGTCTCTGATATTTTTGCAGGAGTGTCTAGTCAATTGTTTGATGCAGTAGTGGAAGGGTTTTGCCTGATTGTAACAATCTTGTCACGTCGAATTACAATATTTTGTTCACCTTGAGATCTATGTTTTTTCAATTCCATTCTCAGCACTTTAGCTAGCTGTTTCCCTTTCTCTGAAGCTCATATCCCATGAAATGTAAGCGTTCTTGTGGTGTTCGCTTATTACGTAAGATAGAGCTTCTTTTGTTGGCATCTAGAACAGTGATTAACACTGGCCTTGGTTTGTTTTGAGTAGCCTTGCCTAAACGAATGCACTTTGTGATTTCAACATCATCTACATGAAGTTCAGAATGTAGCAGTTGAGCAAGGACGTTCATATCAGACTTGGACCTCTCAGTTGCTGTTTGTGCTGCATTAGTCTCCTCTAGATTATATACAATCAGATTATTCTTTCTTTTCTCACAATCTAAGTACTCATCCACTACTTCACTGGGAGTGAGTGTTGAAGCAAGAGATGAATTTAACATGTCAGGGTTTGGTTTATTGATGCTGAAGCAGTCTTAATCTCCTTTTCAAGAGTTTGATTCATACCACTCAGCTCATTGACTTTCTGGGATAGTTTCGATAGCGTTTGGCAGATTGTATCCTGTTCCTCCACTAAAGATTGAAGGGTATTACCACCAGGTGTAATAGTCACTTTCAAGTAGGCAAAAATAAATTGTTTAGAACGCGTCGCACAGTTATTTAGGCGACAGTAAAACATTAGTGACTTCGTTAACTGAGAAATTGACAAATATTGTTTCTTGCTGAAACCTTCGCAGTTGGCATGCACCCATGTAGAGCACAGGTCACATTGTAGAACTTCACAAGTAGGTGTACATTTCTTTTTGCAGTGTCCACAGATCTCAATATCTCGGTCTTTGGGGTCCGGAGAGTCGTTGGGTCAAGTTCTTTTGCTCCATGGCGATCAAGCATCATCCATATCATTGTCCAAACTAACTTGGGATGCATTTGCATCCATCATTATTCTAATAAAAGCCTGTTCAAGACTAAAACATACTGAAGCAAGCCGTTACTGAGTTTGTTCAGAATCCTAAATGATCTATTTAGTGATCTATCACACTAATGTATCAAAGAAGTTGAAAATAAAGCAGGAAAAGACAAAATACATGGGTCCTGGTTTTTGACAACCAGGTCCCTTGCCAAACTATGTATTATCTAGCTACAACTACAGGCTACACATACTAACTATAATTATGGGAAAAGGGGATTGGTCAAATTCATCAAATTTTTCTGATGTCAAAATTTCCTTGCATATGATATTAAACTATTATATGAGCCTAAAGAATGACATACACAAAACCATGTGCATTTCAATAGCAAAATTTTCTTAACAGGCTAAGCGTTCCCATGCATGGGATAGTGCTATAGATGCCAGTTTTCATACCTATGGAAGATTCTCAATAGTGCTATTTGTAGTGACTGTTTTATTAGAGTATTTGACTGACTGCTCTACTAGGATATCTCAACTTTTTTTCGGGGGTGGGGCATGCCCTCCTAGAAATGGGTAGAGGTTTTCCTATAGCAAAGTTTTGTTATTTGAAGCAAAATCATGCTACACTACTTTAATCAATGATAGCAATTCCAGAATAAATTTAAAACTAACTTATGATGTAAATAGTTTTATAGCCTTGTACAGTACTCCCCAAAGATCTCATAAACTAAAAATCCGTCATAGGATGGTGGAATTATAAGCAATCTTCTCCTTTAAAATAGGCAACATTTTCTCCGTATCTTTCTACTGAAAAGTCTCAAAAATGGCACTATTGAACAAATCCTTATAAATTACAACTCAGCTTTGCAAAATCATTTTGAACTTCTGCTGCTTTCTGTTATAAATACCTTAGTACATGGACTGCAGTACAACCTTACTTGTAAGACTTTCTGAATAAAGGTCATCTCCATAGAAGGCCAATAAATAGTTGGATGCATTTAGCTAGCATCTTAAACCAACATGCATATGGTGGAGTGCAAACACTCTGTGCCAGTCATCTTCACCCAAAAATATGCAAAGCAAGGAGTTATATTGTTGATTTATAACGATTAAGTTTGTTCTTAATGTATACCTCCTCCTTGATGCTGTAGCTGTGATAAGCTACTTGTGGTGCGAATTCACTGACTTTCAGAATAGGTAATACATGGACAAAAATGTTTACCTTGGTGTAACTAAAATGTGCTGGATCGTTTCTTACAAAGAGAACATAACATTGTGTGGTTAACTATTTATTGTAAACTAATCTTATAATTGACATAAAACACCACACAAACATATTTGTATAGCAGAAAACTAACTGCACCATCATATTCCTCATCCCCCAATGAAACCCTAGGAATGATCCAACTGTTTGATCAATCACTTGTACGGCAGCAAATCAATTGTACCAACTCTCCAATGGAAGATTTAGAGAAAAATTTATGCAACATTTCAGAATCGCTATTTCGTAAAAACCAGAGCAGCTAGAAAGTTCCACTTTAGCACAAACAAGTCTGGCGCAGCCACCCCTCAAGTGCCAGACTATCCTGGTGATCTTCAACATGTACTGAGGATTTCTAAATCTTTGCAATGCCTAATGCATTGCATTCACATGCGCTTCCATCACATGAAATTTCAAATACCTGTAATATGTGATGAGACATGTATGGCTGAATGAAACACTGATATATGAGTTTAAAAGCTAACTTGGTTGAATCACACTGGTTGTACCGTTCACCAGTCACATTAATTGGTAAAAGACAGGAAGTAACGTAGAGGATCACATTTTTTGTTTTGCGCTTTACAGGTGTTGCAAATAGTGATGGCCAATACCAGGATTTCAGAACAATACGATATCGGTATGACATTGACTAAAGCTTAGAGCTGTACCGATACCACATTTTACAGCCAATACCAATATCCAATATTTTTTGTCTATTTCTGATACTTGCAGGTTTTCTAATAAACCAATATTAAATATTTATCCGATACTTGAAAACTGTAACCGGTTGTGTATTATTGTGATAATAAGATTATACAGCATAATCACTACGGTTGTGTTTAATTTTCTAAAATTCCTAACCAATGATTGTCACAAAGTGTTTTCATCCAAACTTGTCTGTTTTTGGTCAGTGCAAGAGGCCAAATCAGTATCATATATTGAAAATGTATCACCAAAAACTGGTACAAAAAACCTCAAATACAAATAAAAAATATGTGACCACTTGGGAAATTGAAATTCATAGTAGTCAAGAATCTTACCACTTGTCTACAAAGTCACTTGTGCAAGTAAAGTGCTTTAATAGTACTAGTACATACGTTACTCAAATGAAGTATCTGTACTATAGACTTGCAATTGACCAATACCAATACTCGTAATATTATCGGTATTGGTACAGCCCTACTAAAATTGTCCGATATCAATATGAAATGATTGCTACTTTTCTTAAATAATATGATAGTGGTTTCCCACACACATACACAGAGTAATAGTGATTACTGCTAAGCTACAATTATTAACTATTAAATAGGCTAAAATACATGTTAATTCAGATCACGTCATATATTGTATCGAAATATTGAATTCTAAAAAATATATCGATACGATTTGGAAATCTGCAGTACATAGTAAATTTCGATCTGCAGTTTAGGAGTTACAGCCCATCAAAGACAATTTACATGTATAATATACATGCTACAAAAAGTAAGGAAACAAGCTCAAAACTGTTACAGCTGAAATGAGAAATGATCCAACAGTAAAAAGGAATTAGATGACTACTTGCTAAAATGAGATACACTTTAATCCCTACTCTTGGCTAGCATCTTGAAGTGAGACCATCAAATTAGCCAAAAGTAGAGATTAAAGTGTGTCTCATTTTAGCAAGTAGTCGTCTAATCTTGTTTCCTTACTTTTTACTGCTGAATCATTTCTCATTTCAGTTGTAACATTTTTGAGCTTGTTTCCTTACTTTTTGTAGCATGTAGCTATATTATTATACCAATCCCTACTTCCTTTCTATTTTTTATTTTATTAAATAACTAGTTAGCTTACTTTTGTGTCTAGCTAGCTAGCAATATTACACTCTTTTTGTTTTCCACATAGTATAAATATCACTTGAAGCAGTTATCTTTTGCCTTCGTACACAATATGTGCCTCTAAAATATTTATCGTTTTGACTGTTAAAGCTATTACAGCAACTGTTAAAAGCTTCAGTTGCATTTATAATGGCCTAAATGTTGATAATTTTACAGCAAAACATTGCTGGAGAGCCCACCATTAAGAGTGGAACCCTCGCATTTAGAAGTCTGGATCCCGAGGTGGATCCGTCCCTCAAAGACATTATTAGCTAGCTAACTACCTCACAAAAATGACTACCCGGCATTAATAAAAAAGACAACTCCTTGGGTACTGCACTCATCTTACGCACCTGTACTCACATTTCGTTAAAATCATATGTTTGGGTTGTGGCGTGTGGCGCAACTTTTAAGCACCGCAACTATTAATTAATAATCCTTTGAGAAGAACAAAAAAGCGAATGAATGATGAAAGCTAACAGCTTGGTGCAGTGGACAGAACGTAATCGGAACAACAGATGCGTGAATATCCGCCATCATTACCTTAGCTATCTGAAATTTCTGGAGCCTAGGTCTTAGCTACAGCAGGCAGGCAGGCAGACAAAACCCAGGTGAATTTCAAAATTTTTAAAACTCACTGTACATCGAAATATTCTACTTTAAAAAATTCTTTATTATTGAAAAAATACTTTTCGCTTCGTTTAACCAAGGTACAGCAGTACTATTGTATTACAGGTGGTTTTTTGGGGGTAAATTTATTGCAAGGCCGATTTTTAAGGTGCGAAAATCCACGAAACCATGATTTCTTACCAACTCCTACTATACAGTACATGTACTATATGATAATACCCATACAGACACGTGTACAACATCCTATGACTGTAGGAGCTGGAATCGCTGGGCTTTCCGATTTCGCAGTGGCTATTTGTCCAGCAGTCACGTGAATAAAACAAAACTTAAACAAAAAAGGGTCCTGAAATGGAAAAAAAAGCCTTGACCAGGATTCGCACTCGGTACCTCGAGCTTTGTAAGCAGGCGTCCTAACCACTGTACCATGGCTCCCAGCTATTCACCTCCTTTAGTTTCTACTTTATATACATCATTCAAGAAGAAACCTATATAAGAATACCCAGTGAAGAAGAAACCAAAGCTACGTGCATCAGGGGAAGCCATTCCATCTCTTACAGATCATCTGATGCTTACCTGGAACTGGGCCTTGTAAGTGGCCCTAGGGACTTTTAATTGTCCCCATTATTGTTGTTTCAGTTGTGTCCAGCACACATGCCTTTTGTGCTGGGAGTGGTAGGCGGGAATAAAAATTATGAAAAAAAAGAAAAAAAAGCTGAACTCGACCCTAACCCTAACCTAACATTACGTTCGCCTGTTACACACAATGATGACCTTCACTGTCTGTATGAAGGTAAGCTTTTGGGTGAGTTTGAGGCAAGCTAGGGTTGGAGCGAGCGAAGCGAGCGTCCCGTCGCTCCAACCCCAGCTCACCTCAAAGTCACCCAAAAACTTACCTTCATACAACTAGTGTTAGGCATTCCAGCCCGACTTTTAAATTTTGGAAAAATGGACTTTTTATATGCTTAATAGATAGAGTATTGATTGCCGATCTCAGAAAAGTATAGTTTGTTAGGTTGGAATTAGCTACTTTGGCATGCACAGTGCTTAAAAACTGAAAAAAGGTACATTTTTCTCCAGGGCTCTCCATACATTTTAAAGGGGAAAATGGCACAATTGTATTAGGAAGCCATCTAGCAACCTGGACTGTCTTGAAACTGTAGTTGCTTCTAGCTGCAAGTTTGTACATGTAATGAGAGTAACCTCAGATCTTATCGGATCTCAGTGATCTTTGTATGCTTTGTGGTGAGCAAATATGTTTCACCTATTGTACACTTCTCAATACAATGGTGTATACCCATAGTCAAGAGGTTATGTCAAGTAGGTAAAAACATCTAATTAACAACTTATAAAGGCTAACAATTAAAGTGGAGGTGTCACAATGATGCAATAATACCTAAGGTGGAGTTGTGGTTTCAATTACGACATTGTTATGCTGACTTTGAAGTGGTTTATACATTTAAGCTGATGATACGGCCATCAGAAAATTGCTGTGGAGCTGAAAATCGCTAACCCGAGCGAAGTAACTACGCCCTTTAAAGTACAAAAAGAATCTCAGTAATAATCTAAAGCTAAAGTTACAAGCAGAAGAAGATAATCTCCAAGCATTGATTGTAGAAGCTAAGAGTGACTATGAATCCAACTTAATCAGCAACTATGCTAGTGGAAATAATAGTCTCATCTATAAATACATATCCTCTCTTTCAAAAAGTTACTGCTTACCACCTCAGATGCATTTAGGTACAGACATCGCCACCTGTGACCAGGACAAAGCCAGATCATTTAACAGCTATTTTTACTCTGTTTTTAATGATAAAGACTTGACCAATGATTCCCTGACTACCACCAATGAAACTTCTGGTACTTCCTTAAGTGACATAGTAATCACAGCTGAAAATGTTCATGAAGCTCTAGTCTCCCTAGATCCAAACAAAGCAATGGGACCTGATGGCATCAGCCCTAAAGTATTAAAATATTGTGCAGACGCCCTCGTCAACCCAATCAGTTATCTTTTCCAGTTAACCATTACAAATAGCTATTTATCATTTGAATGGCAAACACATTGTGTCATTCCAATCTTCAAGTGTGGGGATCGTGCTACTATATCCAACTACCATCCTATATCACTATTATGTATCATTTCAAAGGTTTTGGAAAAGATCATCTTTAATATATCGATTATCCAACTCGTTTACCCCTCATCAGTTTACAAACAAGGTATCAAATGACATTTATCTAGACTTCAAGAAAGCCTTCGACTCTGTTACTCATACCAAGTTACTACACAAAATAAGACCTTTTGGCATTACTGGAACATTATTTAACTGGTTTATAGCATATCTTCCTAATGGTGTACAATACGTCCGAGTCAACAACAGTCTCTCAGAGTTTCTACCGGTGTTATCTGGGGTTCCCCAAGGAAGTATAGCCCATTGTTTTTTGTTCTATTTATAAATGATCTACCTAAGTGCCTAAAGTTTTCCAGTGCATTTATCTATATGCTGATGATACCAAATGCCTGAAACATCAAAGTGGTCTGAATACAACTGAAATGAACCTCCTTCAAAAAGATCTGGATAACCTCTTCCAATGGGGCATAACATCTGATTTATATTACCATATCAGCAAATTTGCACACTTACAATTCTGGCTGAAGAGCTACATGACTGCTGCCTCCTATTTTATTGACAACAAGCCGATTGCTACTGTTGATAACACTAAAGATCTTGGGATAATAATAACACAGAACTTAACATGGGAGAACCACTACAAATTAATATCAGGCAAGGCCTACAAAATTCTTGGATTAATTCGTAGAAGTTTTTCAGGTAATGGACCAGTTGAGACTATAAAAAAGTTGTATATCTCACTTGTTCGTTCACAAATCTTATATTGTTCACAAGTGTGGAGACCTTATCTAATTAAAAATATCAATATGTTAGAAAGAATACAGAGGCGAGCTACAAAGTGGATTTTGAATGACTACCAATCATCATATAGGTTACGCCTGGTCAATCTACATCTATTACCACTAATGTATGTATATGAAATGGATGATATTATTTTCTTCATCAAGTCCTACAAGCAACAGTCATCACGTTTCAACATTACCGAATATGTTCAGTTTAGTACCTCTAATACACGATTTGGTACATCTGAAAAAATGGTTCATCATAGATGTTCCTCCAACACTGCTCAGAACTTTTACTTTTATTGTATACCACGTCTCTGGAACTCATTACTAAAAATAGACCTATCTCTGTCTACAAACATTATTAAACACAAACTGTACAACTACATGTGGGATCATTTCATGCGGCAATTCAGTGATACAAACGTTCATACTTTAATTCCATTACCTCTGTCCCTGCTGCCACTGTTCAACAACATCGCCATCACCAATATATGCAGTACTGTTATAAGCAATTATTTACTGTAATTAATTGTAGTAGAGTCACTGGCAGCACTTGTCAGTGGCTTTCAGTATCTTTTTGTGTGTACTGAAAAACAATAATAATAATAGCAGTAGTAAGCACCAGTGCTACCTTCCACCCGACAGTACGTTTTGAAAAGTTTTAAAGTATTCTACGTACGTTACAAGGCTTGAGAAGATTACCGAACAACACAAAACTTACTTATATGTAACGCACACGATAAAACTAAGATTTTCATGATGATCAGCGTGTGGATAAACTACATAGCAATTGTCATCCTCATTGGAGCTCGGATGATGGAGCAATCCTAAGTTAAACACGAGTTGTTCTTTGTGCCAGGGCTCTATTGGGGAATATACGGAGAATCTTTTTATTAAAAAATCTCGGATACTGGAATGCCTACTAGTGTGTTTGATATTTGAGTTATGAATGATGCCGCCGGGCGAACAGCGAAAAAGTGGTGGCCGGCTGCCAGACGAATAGCCACTGCGTTTCGATTTACCGTTTGCAAATCGCCTATTGCCTATCGAGACGCTTCCCCAGCAGCTACTCCTGCAATTTCAATTCCATTTAGCTATTTTCGATAGTTGACAGGTCTACAGTCAAAATGGTTTTTCCCGTAAGATTGCTAAACGATAGTTACTGCAGCAACTTTCCGTCACCCTGTGGCCGTAAAAATGATTCTCCGGCAGTACGCCCTCTCAGCTTCTGTGAATTTTTTTACCAATAATAGAAATAATAGCTACACGATAACAAATGCTACAATTAGAATCTTGAAGTAGCTTCTGTGGATTTTGGTTAAGTAATGTGTAGCTGTATCGTAGATAGTTAGCTACTAGCTATAGTTTAATTAATTTAACTATAGTTGTAACTTGGATTAACTACCACAGGGTGATAAGTTTTACCCAATTAGCTGACTGTGTAGACTAATTATTGAAAAACTTACGCATATTGTATCAAATAGATCGCCACAATATTCGGAGACAATACTACCCTGTACACAGTCTGACTCTTCAGCATCTCCAAGTGTAAAAAACGTTCCCGTTCCCAGCATAAAGAAGTCATTCATTGGAACAGAGACAGCGTGCTTTAGCAAGCACAAAAAGAAAATACCACTCGCTTTGCCAATCATTCTTGCACCTCGTGCAAACTGCAAGCACTAAGTGGAAAGTGAGCTATCCAGTAATAATACTACTTCCTTTATACCAAAAACTCCGGAAACGGTGTTACTGACGTTTGCAGCAGTGATCAAATCGCTAGCTCGCAGATTTTTTAATAAAAAAAAATTCTCCGTATATTCCCCAATAGAACCCTGGCACAAAACAGCAAATCGCGTTTAACTTGGGATTGCTCCGTAGTCCGAGCTCCAATTAGGATGAAAATCGATATGGGGTTTGTTCACACGATGATCATCATGAAAATCTTAGTTTTGTCGTGCGCGTTACATATAAGTAAGTTTTGTGTTGTTTTGTAATCTTTTCAAGCCTTGTAATGTATGTAGAATACTTTACAACTTTAAAAAACGTAGTGTCGGGTGGAAGGTAGTCACTGCTGCTTACTTTAAAGTGCGTAGTTACTTCGCTCGGGTTAACGATTTTCAACTCCAGAGCAATTTTCTGATGGCTGTGTCAGCTCAAAAATACAAACTACTTCAAACGGTCAGCATAACTGTGACAATGCCGTAATTAAAACCACAACTCCACCTTAGGCATTGTGGCACCTCCATTTTAGTTGTTTACCTTTATAAGTTGTTAACTTGATGTTTTTACTTACTTGAGGTACCCACTTACCTACAGGTGTACACCATTGTATTGAGAAATGTGCAGTAGGTGAAACATATTTACTCACCACAAAGCATACAAAGATCGCTGAGATCCGAAGTTACTTTCATTACATGTACAAACTTATAGCTAGAAGCAACTGCAGTTTCAAGATAGTCCAGATGGCTTCCTGATTCAATTGTGCCATTTTTCCCTTTAAAATGTATGGGGAGCCCTGGAGAAAAAATGTACTTTTTTTCAGTTTTTAAGCACTGTGCATGCCAAAGTAGCTAATTCCAACACAACAAACTATATATTTCTGAGATCGGCATTCGGCAATCAATACTCTATCTATTGAACATAATAAAAAGTCCATTTTTCCAAACTTTAAAAATCAGGCTAGAATGCCTACAGTATATAGGCTTTGATCATAACCGCAAGAGGCACGTATGGGGAAATTTGCTACATCTGGTCGGATAGTCCATTTTGACAAGCCTAAATTTCCGTGAATTGGACTTCTTTTAGCATCATTGTACTCGCAGAGAGTTGCTCATTACATGTATTGAATTCGGAAAGTTACTAGGTAGGCGAATAGATATACCTTAATATATACCATAAGTAAGGTATATATTATCTATGGTAGGCGGTACGTGATAGGTAAGTTTTAATGGTTTTTCATTCAAGGACATGCCTGTTCCAGCTGACAAACTTCTTGATAAGTTACAGAGGTTTTGAGGTTGCTTGATCAGTATTTGTATTATCGAATTGCGCATGTGCAACTGATCCAGCCAATGGAATTTACACTCCGTGGAATTCAAACATGCCCTCGAATTTTATTGGCTGTTCACTGCACATGCGCGAAGAAATCGTTATCAAGCAACCTCAAAACCTCTGTAAACGGAAGCAAAAAGTTCGCACGTGTGCAGCGTGTGCACTATGCTCACGTGATTATGTAACCATCATGTGATCATGATGTGTGTTATGGGATACACGGCTTCCGCTGTTACGCAATTTTGTGGTTGAGCAAGAAACATGCTTTGCAGGGTAGCTAGTTGCAGCCATGTACAGACTAGCTATATTCGTGCAGTCCATACAACAAACCCAAATCTGATTGACATTAAAAGCTACAGCTTCATTAGCTAGTTAAGCACGACGAATGTCACACCTCGTGTCGTAGACACACATGCTTATTATTATTATCAATTAGCAAAGCCCACCGGGGGCAACACGCTAATGTTCATTACAATTACACACAATACCAATCAGATTGTTCTTAAAAGTGTCAATGCTGTTAGTTAGTTCTCTCAAATCTTGACAAAGAATTCGCATGTTGACTTGTTTTTATCTTTAATGCAGGTTATCAGGCCTGTCAATAAGTCACACCATAGATAGTATATTCTCCGTATCTATGGTCACACGCATTGTGACACACGCATTCAACCTTTTTCTCACGCTCATACGCACACAGTCATCAATCTCACGCAATTCAAAAATCTCCTCAGCGGTGAGTGCTCCTTGGTGCTAGTAACGAAACCTTCGAGGTGTGCATTATTTAGAGTAATAGTTACTGGTGTAACGTGATCAGTTGATTCAAATGTGGATGTTACCGCCATGTTGAGCAGAAACAGAGCCAGACAGGAGACTTCATAGTTTTGGGTGACCTCAAAATGTCATTATCATCAGTTTATACATAGATCCTTTATACCCTATGGTTTATACCAGCAGTTTTCTGATAGTTGTCTGAAGTCGAGGTTAGTTGCACGTGATCCGGCGGCATGGGATGGTGAAACGATTGCAGACAGAAATGAATCTGCATTGAAAAGTTCAGAGATGTCTGGATACATAATTGTACAAAGATTGTATACAGTTCTCAGTGAATGGGATTGTGCTAGTGCACGTGAGACCAGCCAGAAAGTACAGTTTATCTAGCTAGTTCACTAGTTCAGATACCACACTCATACCTGATATATCATTTTGTAATATACCCACAGGTAGCTGTAGCTAGTTATAGAACAGCTAGCCACAGTACAGCGTAAATGTGTTGGTTAATGATTTTGCTATAATCAGCACAGGGAAACAATACTGATATAATGACGTGGAATCCTAGGCGCTAGTTATAAATTTTGGTAGTTGGTTACATGATGCAGCTCCATCATGGTCATGGCTTGGAAGGATCTCACTCATTCTGGATTGCTCAACTTGACAGCCCTGGGTTATGCCTACATTACTACTAATGGCCTGTGGGCAACATGTACCCATAGCCAGGAAAAATATACATACACACAAATTATTACAATACAAATTATATACTACTTACACTATTACAGCTATAGCTACTAATAATTACAGTTGGTTGAAGTTGGTGGGGATTGTTTCCCAGCAACGATAGCAAGAAATAGAAAATGGTACACACAGACTCTCTCAGAATTAAACTTGTCAGTAAAATGAGTCCAGAAGTAGCTAGTTATGTGATGCTTGATTGTGTTAGTAGATAATGATAGGTCTAAGACTGGTAAACAGTTATAAAGTCTCGCAATTCTGTTGAAGTAAAAAATGGCGTTGAGTTGCTTGGGTGCATTAAACTTTTGGTGAGTTCCAGACCTCATAGTACTGCTAGCAAAAGTGATGTGATGATTGATGTTAAAGTTATCTGTTGGTGATTTTAAAGATTTTATAAAGAACATTAGACCATTAAGTGCGTAGATATACATAAGTGGCACTGAGTAGATTCAGTTGTTGCAGTCTAGATTTGCATGATGAACTATAGTCATTTAAGATGCATGCGTTCTAACATGATGATATATATCTTTTATTAGTTGTGGTCTCCATAGTTGTGAATAGTCGGTACAGAAGTTGAGATCGAACTAGTGCAATGTATAATTGTTTCTTAGTGTCGATACAGATAGTTTTAAAGGTTTGTCTGATGAGTCCTAGTGTTTGATAAGCTTTTGTGGAGATAATGTTATAATGTGCTGACCAGTTAAAATCGGATGAAAAAGTTACACCAAGATTTTTGTGTTGTAGTGAACTTTTGACTGGGTTTCCATTGCCGGATGGTATAAGTTGGATGATCTGTTGTAGTTGTTGGATAAAAGTGAAGGCATATAAATTTTGAAGAGTAGATCTGACGTGGTGCTCCAGTTAGAAGCATTATTAATATCAGTTTGTAGTTTTCTGGTATCCTCAGTGGATCTAATTACATGGAGCCACTGTGTATCGTCAGAAGATATGAAAGGAATTGCAGATCTAATGCATTTAGGCAGGTCATTGATAAAGAGTAGAGGTTCTAACACACTCCCTTTAGGAACCTCTTAAAGTACATTACACAGCTTAGAATATGAGTCCCCTATTGTGACTTGTAGCTATGACTCTCTCAAATCTTGACAAAGAACTTCCATTTAGAGTGTTCTAACTGCAAATCAGCAACTCTAGAAAGCATCTATTTCATCTGTTTAAATTTTTATATGAGTTAGCTAGCTAACTATATAGGAGGTTTCAAACCATGTGTGGGGTTAAAAATTGTATGCTTAAAGCTAGTTAGCCAGCTACATGTATATATGTGCAGGATGTAAAAGGACAAGAACATGGTCATCGCATATATCTCGTACTACAAGTAAAGCCATGCACATGAACCCAAAGCTTTCTAATATGTGTACACTATAAAAAATTAGTAGCAAATGATTTCACTACTATAATTTCTGCCACAATACTCACTATTTTTGTGTAGTGGTGACAGTTCACTACTTTTGTAGTGATCTTCACTACTCTTTTATAGTGACCCTAACTACATATTTGAATGCCACTACATGGTAGTGATGTTCACTACAAAAGTAGTAGTGAACGTCACTACACAAAAATAGTGAATATTGTGGCAGATATTAGTGGTGACCTTCTCTTCACTGGTTTACTTTTATAAACTCAACAATTGCTCTTCAGGCGTAAAAGCTGCAGCATTTCACTCAATGATATGTCCATCAATGGAACACGCAGCAGTGGTCTGGGACCCCCACCCATGCTGGGGATATCCAAGAATTGGAAAAGTATAGTGTAGAGCCGAGAGATGGGTGTTTGATTATGGAAGACTCAATCTGTTGTCACATCAATGTTAGAGCACTTAGGTTGGGACTCATACACTTTAAAAAGATACACAATATCAAGACTACAAAAATCCTACACCAAGCTGGAGTATGCACTTGAAATCCTGCACTATTATTTCCCCCTATCAAGACACACCAAACCTCGCACCAAACACTTATACTTTATCATATTACTGATATTCATCCACTGCCATACCACATCAACAGAGCTTCTCAGTACTCAAAAACAATTAGAGAGAATGAAATCACTTACCTACAGCAATAATTGAATGTGATGATCTAAACTTATTTACTGATAAATTACTAACATTACTATTGACTCATTAACCAAATCATCAGAGCTAGCTAGCTAACACCTGTAATCTTCGTAATTTTTTTTTCCTGGGCACATCAACCAAGCTACCTGCCCAGTAATAATATGTAAGCAAGCCTGTAAGGCTCCTGATCTAAGTAAGGAGCTTTCTTATAACTCATTCATTGTACAGCATTTGACCTAAAACTTTTTTAAAATCGGGTCACGTGAGTCTGTGACGAGAAAGATGAGGCGTGTGTGTGGTGGACAAGGCACCCAACGCTGTGGACAAGGCTTCCAACGTGGTGACCTCCAACGTTGCGAGAAAAGAGCTCGGAAAAGAGATAATTTGTGAGTGTTGAATAGTCTGTACGAACACACTGATCAATTCCCCGCAGTGTCTTTGACTTTGAACGATGAAACGAAGAAGGTTTCATAGAGTTCCTGTAAAGCTTGAATACTAAGGAAACTGTTAAGAACACTGAATACCTCGCTGAACACTGAGGTATGGAATTGTTATAAGAAATACGTAATGCACCTATCAATATATGCCCCACCACCCCCCTCCAGGAAAAGGTGGGGATTTGACCATGGATAATAGAGTACATAAAAGGGATAGGAAACGCAATAACGTGACGTCACAAAATACATACATTTCTATTGAAATTCCGTGTATTACGTCACGAACATACTTGTTACGTTTGCTGCGCTTGTATCAAAGAGAAACAAATTGTTGTAACAACAGAATTTTGTAACCAACGACTGTGAAACTTCGCTAGAGTGAACTCAAGTAAGTAATCAAGGGAACTAGGATGGTACCAACCCTCAAGGAAGTTATACGCAAAATTAAAGGAGATTGAAAGTGAAAAAAAAAAAAAACGGCCCAAAAATTACTTTAAACCACTTAACTTTCTTCGTAAATATATTTTAACTGTGATAAACCTATTCCTTACCATTTAATAGAGAGAACCAGAGGAAATATTAGAGCAAAACAGGAACTGTTGCTTGAAGAAACGACTAATTTTTTACCAAAAGTTTAAACCACCTTGTAGTACAATGCAAGGGTAAAAGACTGTATTGATGACATGCCTAGCTTACCACAAGATTCGAAAGTGGAACTGGCTATACAAGAAGCGGTATGGACAAGGTATGAAGGTACTATGAGCGAAAGTATGATGGCGTGTAACAACCACGGTTAATGCGATACGCTTTGTTACAAAATCTACAGTCTGAATTCTCTCGCCAAAATCTCTCACAAAGGCCTAAGGATTACTATTTACACTCCTTAGAACACTAATTCCCATGCTTGAGCACAAAACTGTCTTGTCCTGACAAGTCACGCGTAATGGAAATCAAATCGGAAATCAGTTGCATTTCCTATCCCTTTTACTCTATTATCTATGATTTGACTTATTCAAAAATCAAGTTCCCCACCCGTGGGGCATGAAGAGTAGTCAAATCCCCACGTAGTGTACTTTGGGAAAGTAGGTTATTCTTGCAGGAGGTGCATAGCTATAAAGATTTCATTATACTCCACAGCACTTACGTCTTACCCTGGTGTATAATAATGCCTGCCTGCCTGCCTGCCTGCCTGCCTGCCTGCCTGCCTGCCTGCCTGCCTGCCTGCCTGCCTGCCTGCCTGCCTGCCTGCCTGCCTGCCTGCCTGCCTGCCTGCCTGCCTGCCTGCCTGCCTGCCTGCCTGCCTGCCTGCCTGCCTGCCTGCCTGCCTGCCTGCCTGCCTGCCTGCCTGCCTGCCTGCCTGCCTGCCTGCCTGCCTGCCTGCCTGCCTGCCTGCCTGCCTGCCTGCCTGCCTGCCTGCCTGCCTGCCTGCCTGCCTGCCTGCCTGCCTGCCTGCCTGCCTGCCTGCCTGCCTGCCTGCCTGCCTGCCTGCCTGCCTGCCTTGAGACAAGCATAACTTGATAATGGGTTAGGCTATGGACTTGTTTTTTTCGCTGTTCGATGTTGCTTCGCCCCTAGATGTGCCTACTGACATACCGCAGTGCATAAAATGCACACATCATGGACTTACCTTTATCTTCCTTTGTGTTCCTTTTTAATCCAAGGTGTCGATTTGAGTTAGCACTATGCATGGTTTCCCTGTATTTTCCATGGTGACTGGATTGATTGCAGAGGCATTCTTCATTTGTAAGTGTAATGGGCTGAAAATAGGTGAAAACAGAGTGTAATGGCCACTTTACTCTCGAGTGAGTAATTGATAGTTTGGGCGTGCGAATCGTCTGTATTTTTCAGGGTGACTGTATTGATTGCAGATGTGCTTCTCCTACTGTTCTTTGTTTGTAGCTCTGTGTAACGGGCTGAACATAAGCTGAAAGCGAAGAGGAGTGGCCACTTCACTTTTGAGTCAGTTATTAATAGCTGGGATGCATGTTCAGACAAAAGCATTAACTTTAGCACTATCCTTTCTTTTGATGCAGTATGCATGGTTCAGCAGTCATAATAATGTCACAAAAACGTAAACAAGCAAGTATAAGGAAATATTAAGAATTTTAAGGATCATAGAAAATAGGAAAACAAGGGAGGTCGCCTACACCTGCAGATATGCTAGCGAACATTTAATCCTTAATTCAGTCATGGCTATAGACTGAATTAGGGATTAAATGTTCTATAGTATAATATCTGCAGGTATAGGCGACCTCCCTTGTTTCCCTACATTTTGTTCTATTATCCCTAATCAAGCTTAAAATTCCTAATTTTTCCTTAAACTTGTATATATTAATGATATAAAACTCACAAATTTGAGTATAAAAGGAATTTCTTTAGATTAATTAAATACTGTTAATTATTAAATAAGTCAGTGTTGGTTGAAGAACTCTATCAAAATCATTTAGTGAAGAAATATAGACCTTGGATAAAAATTAAATTTGTAATGCATCAACAATAGCAGATGGTTTAATGAACGTATCCCGATTTCCTCTTCAATATCTACAATATATATAACTGGGGGTAGTAAGCTCTACTAGGTGGTGGACAATCTTGTAAAACATCAAGTGGCAAAACCTTATCATATTATGGTGATACAATGTGGATTTCTATTTTAATGAATGTACAATATGTGATATATTACTTGATCTGAAACAATAAAATGAGTAGCACGTTTGGCCTCAAGCTTGTTGATGTAGTATTTCTTGTGTAGAGACCAGACTGTTTCAACGTAGTTTAGGATTGGCTAGACTAGTATCGTGTAGGCATCTAACTTGACTCTTTGATGACAGTGTTTCAGGTTTCTGTGTAAAAATGCTAGAATGTTATGCTAGCTTTTTCAGTGTCCACATGATGATTGAAAGTAAGCTTGTATAATTATAACCATTGTACATTCTCGCAGCTCTATCGCTACTACCATTGCTATCCTGTTCCATGCAGTATTGCTAAGGAGTACATAAGTGCTGTAGTGCATAGTACAATAAACAGAAGACAGTTTTTATGTATTTTGCTGCTCATATTTACCATTGTAATATAGTAGCAGAGTAGTGATCCCTAAAGGCCCTCAACACTCAATAGATCCAATTATAGAATGCACAAAAAACCCAATATTTCGAGGGCAAAATTTTCGAGGTTGAGCAACATTACCATTTATATTTTTCACGGATTTGTAAACAATCCCAAAATGTATTAGACTATATGAAGGGTTAAATATTTCAAGGATAAAAGTTTTGCTGTTAACCCCCAAAACCTCGACATCAGCAAAAAGCTTCTCCCTCAAAATATTTTGGCTATACGGTATGTCAGTGTCCAGTAGTCCAGTTGGAGCAGTCCACTGAATAGTGACAGCTGCAGTGTGTTGACATTGTGATGCTGGTGTAGTATGCTACATTCCACAAACAAACAGCTCTGGTGTTTACAGGTTGAATTGTTAATTGAAAATTATTCTGTTGCTGGCCACTTAGTGAGAGGCTTTTTGTGTAGTGAAGTACCCGTTATACAAATTATAGAGGTGACCACTTAGTGCAAACTATCGGGACTGTAGTCACGTGGCCATTGTGCTGAGGCGACCGACCAACTTACTGACCTTTATGGGAGATTCCACTGTACTTAATTTTTTAGCTTCCTGCAACAGAAACACTGCATGTTGCTATAGCAGTAAATATTTAAAAGATACTGGCCAGTAATAGGAATTCTTTGTTGACTTTTGTGTCCAGACACATACTTGGCCACCCTGTACGCTTCAAGCTAATTGTAGGCTCCATCATCCTTTTTCTAAACTTTAGTAAAGAACTCTTTAGAGCTACTGTGTCAGTAAAATATTGATATAAATGGGTATACCTTTATGTTGTGGTTGTGTGGCAGGAGCTTATAAATGCTGAATGATGTACGACACAGAATAGTCTGCAACCACATTTATGAACAAGGGAGTGGTCAAATTGCCTAGATGTCTGACCATATATGTACTTGCATGGGCGAAATCAAAAGAATGGTACTATTTCCGTACAGCACTGAAAGAAAATACAGCGCTGTGTAGGGAAAATACAGCACTGTTGATCACGTGTGTAACATTTTAAATCACCAGAAGTAGCCAAATCAATGTTATCTGTTTGTTTTATTACCAAACTTTTACTACGTATATAGACACTTACTGATTGTCTGATGGCTGAAAACCAACACGGTTTGAGGCTACAAAATGAGCGCTCCGAACAACAGAAAGCACTTTAAACCAGTAAAAGCGCCACCACACTTGTGCAATATGAGCATTCTGGCATGGTCTCGAGCCAAATACAGCACTCGTCTTTGTCCCATGCTGTATTATTAGTCTCTCATTTTTGCCCTTGTGCTATTTTTTCCATATTGTCACAGCGGTGCTTTAACAATTTAACTACTGTAGTATATATTGTACTTTGCATAGGAGGATCAGTGTGCTGTTGCATACTGTATTTTCCATATACTACCAATTAGCTACATATAACTATATTGTACTTTGCATGGGAGGATCAAAACGATGCCACGTATCGTATTGTCCATACAGTATTAATCAACTGCATAACTGTACTGTATGAGTTATACGGTACAGTTATGCACTTAATTGGGCAAATACAGCACACTTGGGCAAATACAGTACAGTTATGCGGAGAATTTATTTAAGGAATGTTACATAAACAACACACTGTAAATCACTAAAACCAGCCAAACTAATCCTACGAGTTCGTTCTATGGCTAGGAATAGATTGTATAAACACTTACTGATCATCTGATCACAAAGCTTTTTAAACACGACTTCACTAAGACAGCACGATTGATCACGTGCGTGACATTGTAAATCGTTAAAACTAGCCAAACTAATCCTATTAGTTTATTCTACGACTAGAAATAGATTAGTTAAACACTTACTGATATCCTGACCACCGAAAATTACAGCGGTTTGAGTACTAGAGAAAATCGCTCCAAGCTATACGACCAGGAAGTACAGTATAACAGTTAAAGTACCGCCTATGCTTGTGTGTATGAAAAATACAGCACTCGGGGGGGGGGGGGGGGTCTCAAGGCAAATACAGCACTCGGCTTCGCCTCGTGCTGTATTAGCCTCTCGACACACACCCTCCTACTGTATTTTCTATACACACATGCGGTGGTCCTTTACCTATAATATATTGTATGGATCATACAGTACAGTTGTGCACATAATTGCAGATAATTGGCCAAATACAGTACACTTGGGCAAATATGACTAGACATAGATTTCATGGATACTTACTGATAGTCTGGTCACTGAAAATTGAAGCAGTTCAGGCATACAAGATGAACACTCCAAGCAACAATATTAGGAAGCACTGCCTATGCTTGTGTGTACGATAAAGACGGCACTTGGATGGTGTCTCGAGGCAACTGCTTTTGCCTTGTGCTGTATTAGCCTCTCAACACGCCCCCTCACGCTGTATTTTCTGTACAAGCACGTAAGGCAGGGCTTAAAATACTAGTTAAAGCACTGCCGTGAGTACAATATGGAAAATATAGCATGAGTGCATGGGCGAGAGACTAATACAGCACAAGACCAAGCTGAGTGCTGTATTAATATTTGGCTCGAGACCATGCCAGAGTGCTATTTTTTCATGTTGCACAAGCATGGCAGTGCTTTAACTGGTTTAAAATGCTTTCTGGTCATCTTTGTTCGGAGCGTTCATTCTGTAGACTCGAACTGCGTCGGTTTTCAGCCATCAGACAATTAGTAAGTGTCTATATAGTACAAGTTTGGTCATAAAACAAAACAGATAACATTGATTTGGCTACTTCTGGCGATTTAAAATGTTACGCATGTGATCAACAGTGCTGTAGTGCTGTATGGAAATAATAGCACTCATATTCGTTTGATCTTCACACACACAAGTGCTTTAACTATAAGTTGTCAGGACAAAGTGTCCCATCAAAGCACAAGGAGAGAGCCTAAGGGCTGAGCTGGCATGTCTGTTGATTCTATCTAGTAGCAGTCACTTGGTTGTTAGGAGATAGTATCGATTTGTACAACCCAAGGGAATGATGACTCAATAATTGACTGTTCACTTGGTTGCTAGGAGATAGTATACTCCCTTACAACCCAAGGGAGTGACCACAAATGAACCATTGCCAACCCTCTGGTGTACTGTAACCACATCACAGCTGCAGCAGTAGTGGACACAATAGTCCTAATCTAGTGGTCACAGGCCTAATCTAGTGGTCTAGGTCATAGTCCAGTGGTCTAGGTCATAGTCTAGTGGTCTAGTGGTCAATTAGGTAACTGTCCAGTCAGAACATTGTGGCAGGACAACAGAAATTTATTTTCAGTACTTGTAGTTTAGTGCTAATGAACTTCTGTGTGTATAAATGCACTGAATTACATTGTGGTCACTAACTGGGTTATTAACTTTGTGCCATTTGTTATTGATTAACGTAAGCTGGAGAATCCAGTGATAGATTATTAATGGATTCTTCCATTTATTTCACTATTAGTAGGCAAAATCAGACTTGTATTGAGCAGAATTTTTGTTGTATGCATAATACCAGATTTTATAAAATTGATACCAAAATCAAAGACTAACCAACACCATCATTAAGTATTTAATCTATCATACTAAAGTCTCGTTGCTCAATATCTGTCCGGGTTTTGACAGCCATCTTACTGAGTGGTGTGGTAAGCTCGAATGATGAATTCTGACATTGGTAAGGAACTGGATTGAGGTGATATGTGGGTGGATGTTATTGTAAAACTGTTCAATCATTGGTTTTGTTAAATTTTAACTGTTAAGGATCCAGCCTTCATTCTAGCGTCTCCTTCCATATCTGTGTATCTGTAAAGTTTAACAATTATACATGTCTATGAGAGAGAAGTATATCTTTGTGTTGTCATAGTCATAGTGATGGGTTACCAGGTTAATGTACAATGGGAAGGCTACTGGACTATACTTCATGGAAATGGTTCTATTTTTAAACTACTTTGTTGTCTCTCATTAGACCATTCACTTTTTTGTATTGGTCTGTTAGGCCTTTACCCTATTCAATTGTATAAGCTTGTCCCTTTGTGGTACCTGTTATATAACCCTTTCTGGTGATGGCACTGGATATCAACACTGCCTTTTTATGAGTAACCTTTTTAACAATGGCCATTCCTGTGGTGTTGTGGCTAACTTCAAGGGTATTCTATCCTGAGGTTGATTATGTAATAACTGATAACATATGGTTATTTACTCATCATTTCTTTGTTGTGTAACAAAGTGCTGATTGAGTAGTCAGTACATGTTCATATAATATGGGTGATAACTAGAAGGAACATGGTCAGAGTTATCATCTTAATTGTTGTGCATTTTGCATCATTTGTGTCATACACTTTCAGAGTCATATCTAGCATTGCACACGTTTGACGTTTGACGTGCAATGTGTTGAAACATTTGTACAACAAAGCATAATCACATTTGAGGTGAGGAGTGTGTGGGTGAGTCAATGTAGAAATTATGCTGAATGAGGACAGTAAAACTTGCACAGTCTAAAATGTTTAGAGTATCTAAACCATCATGCCCACTATACTGAACCACAAGTTATATCCTGTTTTCTTCCATCCCACGACAGTGTATATAGGGCAATAAAATATTTACAGTAACATCTGGTATATAGCTGACTCTGCTATATAGTGATATACATGTAGCTGGTATGCCATCTAGTGCATAACCTCTGCAACTAAAGCTATCAAAGACTGTAATACTGCTAGTTAGTATCCTTCAATGCGGTCCTTACACATATGTGCATACATATTAGTTTTGTGAATACATTTATTATAGATTACTAACTGTGCAGTGGAATATAATAGAACCCTTAATGGTAGTACCAGAAGTCAAATGTAACTGAAAAACCCATCATTTTTGCACATTCCTCACAATTTATTTTATTGCTTCTCTGTTGTCTATAGTAACAAAGGAGTGGACAAACAAAGTTTCAGCCTGTTATGCTTAATAGTCTTGGAGTTATAATGCTGGACAGTTGGAACAGCAGGAAAGATTTTTATAGCACCTATACAGCAAATAAATTACAGACGCTTAATTAATCAATCAGATCTCAACTGACACAAGCTACGAAACTCACCATGAGCTGGAAAACCCAGCAACATGTAGTACTTTCCCTACATTTCTCTGTGTGCACAAAGAAGAAGGCTGTTCTGACATGCCCTTCACTGTGCGAGCAAGAAAGAAAAGTTTTCTTACTCTCCTTGAACAGGTGAATCTGATTCTGATGGTATATAGGTTTACTATATACCAAAGAGATTAACATTTTTATCTAACCTATATATTTTTACCAAGTTAATTTCAATATGTTTTAAGCAACATAGAATAGTTATGAAAACAACAGGTTTTCACTCAGCAGGTCACAAATAATGTATAGTAGGTTGGGAATTATATTTGGCGATTTTACTAGTAAAGCATATTGGCGGACTGTTATTTGGTGAATGGATGTTATCTGTTCTTTTGTAATAAGATGTGGCCAAGTACGTCATGCTTCAATTCATTGATGGAATGCACTGTCTTGTGATACCAAACCATAGATAATAGAGTACATAAAACAGATAGGAACACAATAATGTGACGTTACAAAATACATACATTTCTATTGGAATTCCGTGTATTACGAACATACTCGTTGTGCTTGCTGCGCTTGTATCAAAGAGAAACATAACCAACGATTGTGTAACTTCACTACAATGAACTCAAGTAAGTAATTGAGGGAACTAGGATGGTACTAACCCTCAAGGAAGTTATATGCAAAATAAAATGAGATTGAAAGTGAAAGTGAAAACTGTCTTGTCCTTTCAAGTCATACATAACAGAAACCAAACTGGACGTCGCTTGCGTTTCCTATCCTTTTTAAGTACTCTATTACCTATGATCAAACTAAGATGATGATTATATTTCTAGAGACATTTTTGAAATAAAATGTCTGTTTTTCTATTTGTTAAAGAACTTGTTTAAAAACTTGCGTTGTGTTTATACACTTGTGTGTAATCGTTCTCAACACTATTTGCTGAAAAATGGCAATAACATTGCCAAGAAAGATATTTGATGTTGGTGCCTGGCCTTCAAGTGCCAAACCTGCAGTTTGTAGCTAGATTACTGATCTGAATCCTCAAGGGGTTACGTTTTTAAATGAGATCCACATAAACGATATGTGAACTGTTTCATTTTAGTCCAAACAATTGTCACTTATGGTGTCTTTATTGTTTGTTGACTGGTCATTGTGGTGATGATGATGATTTATATTTTCCTTAGCTTGTAGTGCTGATATAACATTCTGTGTGAAGTGGATGATAGGTACGGTAGTTGTCATCTCCATGTCTCCACTGTATTCACATATTGGTATTGATCACCACCATACTGTTGTGATTCTATGACTTTGTATATGTGGTCTCTTCACACCCACCAGGTAAGCCTCACAATACATTCATGGCATTACATACTTTACTTACTTACTTACTTGCTCACTTATGCTTTCAGACAAGCGTACCTCAATAATGGCTTAGGCTACAGGCTTGATTTTTTCCCTATTTGATGTCATTTTAGCCCAACATGCAGGTGCCTTTTGGCAGTATGTACAATGCATGCATCGTGTCCTTCTTTGTGTCCCATATATCTTTGCTGACAGCGCAAGGTGTCGATTTGTGCTAGCTAGCATGTGAGGCTTCCTTAGGCTTTTGTAAGGGAAATTTCCTGGAGTCCATATTTTTATGCACAGAGTATACATGCCCTGTACCCATTTATAAAAAGCTTACATAGAACCACAGTCACTAGTTTATCATTGCTGAGTTTTACCCTATAGCCACCTATTTACTTAGTATGCTAGTGGAGTGCCCTTGACACATGCCTCAGATCCGGGTAATCCAGGTCAGTAGGTACATCTGGTTTAGTGAAGGTCTTTCATAGATTACTTAAATCCTGCCATATATTACGTGCACATACATCATATTTGTAATGGGTAAATAGGTCACAATAGAATGGAGTTTGTGCCATTTGGAAGGCAGTACTGGCATAAGAATTTGGTTGTTTTTTATGCCCTTTTGTATCCTGACATAGCATTCTGGTTTACTGTGTACACTGCCTGACTTGCAGTTTGTTGTGTACACACACACCATCTGGCAGTGATAGTACCCATTGTTGTCAGTAACCTTTAGTGATGTGCGATACACTAGCAGCTGTGTAGTCATGGATACAATCCCTAAAAGTGCCCTTAAGCATGTGGGCTGCCATTCGCAAGGTACCAGCTAATACTCCATTCATGTCCATTGCACTGTTATGTAACAAGCTTTTAAAAGAGTTCGGGAAAGTTGTAAGCAACCCAGCTACACTGCCAAAAATACAGACCTTCATATTAAATACATGGGCAGCCGATAAATTTTCATTGTTCAGTACCAGCTATTACTCCATTGCACTGTTATGCTTAAGGAGTCTAGGAAATTGGTAAACAACTAAGCTACACTATTAAATTTCAAAATACAAGACCTTCACATTTCGGTGATTGCGCAATCAAAATATCGATACATTTGCATAGTATCGGTGTCGCAATACAACTAGAGTATCGTGATACTCCAATATATCGATATGTATCACACATTACTAGTAACCTTTGGTGCTTGAGATAAGACATGTAAATATGTGAGTTGTGTGCCATATGGCAGGATTGTATGCTAGTATGTCTGAAACTTCATTATTTTGACTCTATTCTAACTTAGAAAATATACCAACAGTATGAAAAAAATTAGGAATGATGTATGTAGATAAATGTAAAGAATGGACCTCTGTTCCCTAATGGCTATGTATAAAATGAATGTTTGATTGACTGTAAAGAAGCTGTTAATACAGTGGAACCTCAGCTATCTGAATCCCTTGGGACCAGGGGGTGGTCCATAAGTCTGAAAAGTCCATATCTCTGAAACTGTGTATATTGGTAAAAAATACCAGTATTATTCAACTACCCTAATAGAACAGTCACTACTCTAATAGAGCAGTCATTTCTGTAGTTCAGTTAACTGAGAATGTAACTGAGGTTCCACTGTATTATGTTTGACATACAGTAATTGCAATTGGATTGCAGTATGGATTGCAATTACATACAGTAATTGCAATCCTGTAACAGGTAATAAAGTCATCTAGTGGTTACTGTAATCCTTATAGTTTGCAAGAGAGCGAGAGTTAGCCATATATGCTTAGCAAGGTTGATTAGATCAATCAGATAGAGCAACACTCCAAGATTATGCTTTAAAAGCTAGTTGGCTGATGGGATTAAGAGGTAACTACTAATTTGCATCATTATAATATGCACAAGTATATGTTACAGGTCAGCTAACTTCCTGTACATCTTGAAGGCTAAAGACTTCTCATACTAAAAGAATTCACCTGATAAAATGTCCTGTTCATGTTTTACTAAACTGTGAACCTATGTACAATACCTACTGTATAAGACCAACGCACAATTCATTGGGCCTTGATTAATTTGTTCTAATTGTACCACAGTAAAATAACCAATATATAGTGTTGAAGAAATCCACACAAGTGTTTTAATGAAAGCTACAAACTACCTACATTAATTGCAAATATGTTGCTAATTTTGTTTCAGAATCATTCCATTACGAAGTCAATGGATATGTCTGTTGAACATAATGGTAGTACATAGCCACTGACAACAGAGAATTGTGTAATTCCACGTGATAATCACGTGGTGATGAAGTTGGACATCCGTAACCAAATTTGCCACAGCATGTATAGGTATGCATCAATTTTATCGGAACAATGATTATTTGGAATGATAGAAAGACTAAAGCAAGGAGCAAAATGTAGGCATAATAGGGTGTTATCCAATTTACTCAGTAACCACTACAATTGTAACAATGTACAATCAACACATGTACATGTTCACAGCTGCAAATTTGTGTATGCATATAGAGATGGCACATAAAATATGTTTCTACAACTAAATAACTGTCGTATCAGTCCACTTTACTAGTTTATCAATCCAGTCAGACAGGTGAACGGATCCTGAATGTTGATGTATTGGATATTCCTTTGGTTTCACCAGGACATGTGGACACTAAAGTGATTGAATGACTTCCAGCACTTAGTCCAGAGTACACTTGAGGACTTGTGCCTAGAGAAATTATATAAAGTAGAGTATGTATGCACAAAACATTATACAGTACAATTTAATTTTAAAATGAAGTAGGGTTTCAGCGATAAAAAGCAGTGAAACAAGAAATGATGGTAGCTATGAGGGAAAATCCCTAGCTACTAGGTATTGTAGGAGTAATGCCAAAGTAGGGATTTTCCCACATTTGCTGCAATGCTAGGGATTTTCCCTCATAGTTGCCATCATTTCTTCTTGTATTGCTGGAACCCTGCTTCATTTTTAAAGTAATATTATTGCACTAGTTTATTAGAGTTTAGTTATGAAATACACATGTGGCTGTGACTGCTGTATTAAAGTATCTTGATCTCGCCACTCAGCTACGCAGTAGATCAAGCTAATTGGTGTGGCGCAATGCCTTGTTTGTTTCTTTCCTATGGAGCTAGATTGTTGTCATGGTGCATTCTGATTGTTAAAGGGGGCGTGGAAATTGTTTTAAGAGCGCAGCTGCTGCCCAAAAGTACAGTCCGTTAAGCGCCTCAAATAGATTCATGGTGTCTAAATACGCTCCTTCAAGGAAAGTGTCAATAGGGAAAATTAACACTTTGTTATGCTTTTTCATAAAGAAGAAAACGACCATTTAATTGAAGATAAAAGGAATGGCAAAGCGCAGAAGGCAGACATTCATCGGAAAGGCACATCCTTCCAGTGAGTTTTTGTTGCTGTGGCGTAAAATGGTAGCCATGTGCTGCTTCAGTTTGTTTGGCCTCTAGCCTTGTGACTTGTCAGGCAGTCAGACAAAATTTCGAGTTATGGCGATTTCTTTAAAATTCAATATCTAGATGCCTGTAAGTGTTTTCTTGTTTTTAATGCTATAATTGATGCTGAATGGAGTCATCCCACTCTCTAAGGCTAGCAAAAGGTTTAACTAGTGTCCATCTATTTGTTTACTACCATTGTGCGGATATACAGTCCCAAGTGATAGATGGGGGTGAGTGAAAGTAGTTTTGTGATCCAGTCTGGGAAAACTGGTCTTATTGCCTATTTAAAAGTATTGAGAAATGTCGGTTTTAAGTATTCAGTGTGTTGTAGCTCACCAATGGTTAAAACTATGTGTACCATGTTTTACACCAATTCCTTACCTTCCAGAGCATCCGCTGTACAAGTAGCCAACAGCTAAGTTTCCCACTACTTTAGATAGTTTTTAAACCAAGTATCAGGTGAGTTCCAAAAGGGGTGGGAGGCGGAGTCCAGAGAAAGGTCAGAGGCTGTTTTAAAATATTTTTAAAAGGAAGGCATAGGAATGAATTAGGCCAAGTTGTGGGCCATTCAGGTCTCAAACTGGCTAAAATGTACAGTACAGGTCTTTATTTAACACAGTGACACTGTACAGCCACATACAGCCATCCCAAGGCTGGTCAGAGTTGCATTAGGGCCCCAGCCGCTTGTACGGATTGCCACTGCTTGAGAAAAGCAAACCACTTATATAAGTCTAGCTGATTTTGACAATGAAACTTGATGGTTTATTCATGTAGCTTTGTGTTCTTGGTGAAAATCAAATCTGCTGTCATGGGTAAAAAGACTGGTTTTCCTAGACCCAGTCACAACTGTTATTAACTTTGAAAAGAAATGTGACCGAATTTAGGAAAATCATCTTTATGGGTGCATTTGACACATTAAATATTTAGTTCTGAAACACAGCATTACAAGTCAAATTCCTATCCAATTAAGGGTAGAATAAACCATAGATACCCTGAATTACAAGAAATTTTTTAGAAATATTTGAAAAGTGCGTTCTGCTAGTAACAGCACCATGCTAGTTTCAAAAATTCTAATTGTTTCAGGCACGACCATAAGGGTGATTTTCCCAAATTCGGTCACAAATTATGCCGCATACCAGTTTAGCTAAAGAAAGTTGTAGACTATTGCTATTAAGTATGCATAATAATCAAGGACAGGCAAAACTACTATAATGATTATTCCTAACATACGTACATAATCAAATGTATGTACTCTCTGTATCAATATCAAGGTTCAACTTACAAGTGACTGCTGTTCCACTATCTAACTGGCATGTAAAAGTGGCATCCTGATGTGATGAAAATATCACGGTAGCTCCATCACCTCCTGTAATAGTCTGAGCAGTGATGTTTCCAATATCAATGCAACCTGAAATACATGTAAGCATTCTTCATTGTTGGTTATGAATATACATTATACAGGATAAATATACAAAAATTAGTTTATTTGCTTGTAACCATATCCTAAATCGAGTTCCTAGTAAAAGTCTAGGTTTTAATTAAAAGAAACGTTTTATGCTGATATTCAGGGAGTGGCTGTTGAGTGAAAAAACTTGACCTGAAGTGTGGTTCTTGACAAAAGTTTCATGGAAGTATAAAAAGTTAAGTACTGACCAAATACAAATGAAATAATATGTAATCGTCTGTAGTAACAAGAATTAATATGTAAAAAAACTAATGAAATTAAAAATTGTTGACTTAGAAAGTAGTGAAACCAGACTCAGCTACGTACAAAAATCTCTACATTATCATCTGGGGTTTTCCCACCTATAGCTATGCTTTTGAGTTTTGTTTTACTACTTTTATCGCTGGAGCCCTAGTTACTTCCTTTTAAAATTGATTTGTTATTGCATATAAAGAAATACATGCATGCTTATTAAAGCAACTCAATTTTGCTGCTTATCTTGAGTGAGCTACTCAGTAGATTAAATGTTCCGATTGTCATGCCTTTTTTTCTGCAGCAAAACTCCAGCTCAGGGGCACACCCAGAATTTTTCCAAGGTGGTTTCCAAACGTGGTAGTGAGTTATAGGTGCAGGGGTCTGGGGGCTCAGTCCCCAGCTGCTGACGGATTATGTACACTAAAGTTCCTCAAATTTTACTAGATTTATGATTTTATGCATACTATAAACTATTTTCAATATATACTGTCATAGTTTGGCAGCACAAACACACAGAACTAATCACAAAATAACGGGAACAAGGCAGGGTAGTATAGCTACAGTGTAATAGGAAACTTACATTGACTTCTCAAAGTGAGAACAAGGGTATGCATTGAAAATCTTTAAAAAGATCAAGATAATCTAATCTAATCAAAAACAGCCAAGCTGTAAAAAAAGGTGCGGCCCCTAAAAAGGCCATGGTGAAAAAAAAAGTGAAATCCAAGGTGGCGGCCAAGAAATGGCTGTGATGGTAGGTTAATGGCAAAAATTTTAATTACGACGATTCAGGTGAATTTGCGTTGCCTCCTCCACTAGGATTTGGCACCAAATTCACCTGAATTGTCGTAATTAAAATTTTTGCCATTAACCTACCATCACAGCCATTTCTTGGCCGCCACCTTGGATTTCACATCTTTTTTCACCATGGCCTTTTTAGGGGCCGCACTTTTTTTTACAGCTTGGCTGTTTTTGATTAGATATCACTTCTTTTTGTATTTGTATATTGCAAAGCCAGTCTATAGCTGGCTTTGGGGCTTTTTTAACAAATTTGTTGTTTTTTTTTATTTACCACAGGAAGAAGAAAAGAACTTAAAGACAATTTTTAATACTTCAACTATTTTTGATTCTGTTATATAGTAATTATACAAATTATATACATATATTTATTAAATGTCAATTATTCCCCACAGGATAATTTCTTTGCACCTGATCTCTCTATTGGGTGACTTGAAATGTAGCTGAACTACAGGATGGTTTCTTTGTAGCTGACCTCTCTACAAGGTGACTTGTTTCTAGTTCATCTCTCTATATAGTGGTTTGTTTGTAACTGAACTCTCTGCAAGGTAATTTGATTGTAGCCGAGCTTTCTACAGGCTTCTTTCTAGCTAATCTCTATATAGGGTAACTTGCTTGTACAATGAACTTTCTACAGAGTGGGTTCTTTGGAGCTGAACTCTCTACAAGGTGACTTGTTTTAGCTTATCTCTCTACAAGATGACTTCCTCTAGCTGATCTATCTACAATGTGACTTGTATCTAGCTGAACTATCTACAGGATGATCTGTTTGTAACTGAAATCTCTACAGGATGACTTGTTTCTAGCTGATCTCTCTATAGAGTAACATGTTTCTAGCTGAACTCTCTACAGAGTGTGTTCTTTGTAGCTGAACTCTCTACAAGGTGACTTCTTCTAGCTGATCTCTCTATAGGGTGACCTGATCTCTCTGTATACAATGACTTTTATCTAGCTGAACACTCTACAGGGTGATTTGTTTGTAGCTGAACTCTCTACAGGATGGTTTTTTTGTAGCTGAACTCTCTACAAGGTGACTTGCTTCTAACTGATCTCACTAGATGGTGACTTCTTCTAGCTGATCTCTCTAAAGGGTGACTTGTATAGCTGAACTATCTACAGGTGATCTGTTCATAGATGAACTCTCTACAGGGTGATTTGTTTGTAGTTGAACTCTCTACAGGATGGTTTCTTTGTAGCTGGTCTCTACAAGGTGACTTCTGCTACTACAGGGTGACTTGTATCTATAGCTGAACTATCTACAGGATGATCTGTTTGTAGCTGAAATCTCTACAGGATGATTTGTTTGTAGCTGAATTCTCTACAGGATGACTTGTTTCTAGTTGATCTGTCTATAGGGTCACTTGTTTCTAGCTGAATACTCTGTTCTTTGTAGCTGAACTCTCTACAAGGTGACTTCTTCTAGCTGACCTCTCTATAGGGTGACCTGATCTCTCTGCAGGGTGACTTTTATCTTGCTGAACTCTCTACAGGGTGATTTGTTTGTATTAAAACTATCTACAGGGTGACTTTTATACCTGAACTTTCCACAGGGTGATTTGTTTGTAGCTGAACTCTCTACAGGGTAATCTGATCTCCCTACAGTGGGTGATTTGTTTGTAACTGATATCTCTACAGGTAGATTTGTTTGTAAGTGAACTCTTTGCAAGGTGATTTGTTTGTAGCTGATTTCTCTACAGGGTAATTTGTTTGTATAGCTTAACTCTCTACAAGGTGATTTATTTGTAGCTGAACTCTCTACAGAGTGATGTGTTTTTAGCTGATCTCTCTACAGGGTGATTTGGTTGTAGCTGATCTCTCTACAGGGTGATTTGGTTGTAGCCGATCTCTCTACAATGGGTGATTTGTTTGTAACTGAAATCTCTACAGGTTGATTTGTTTGCAGTTGAAGTCTCTACAAGGTATTTTGTTTGTAGCTGATCTCTCTACAGGATGGTTTCTTTGTCACTGAACTCTCTACAAGGTGACTTGCTTCTAGCTGATCTCTCTACAAGGTGACCTCCTCTAGCTGATCTCTCTACAGGTTGATTTGTTTGTAGCCAAACTCTCTACAGGGTGATTTGCTTGTAACTGAATTCCCTATATTGTGTCTAGTTTCTAGCTGATCTATCTACAGGGTGATTTGTTTTTAGCTGATCTCTCTACAGGTTGATTTGTTTGTAGCCGAACTCTCTACAGGGTGATTTGCTTGTAATTGAATTCCCTATATTGTGTCTAGTTTCTAGCTCATCTATCTACAGGGTGATTTGTTTGTAGCTAAACTCTTTACAGGGTGATTTGTTTCTATCTGATCTCTCTACAGGATGGTTTCTTTGTCACTGAACTCTCTACAAGGTGACTCGTTTCTAGCTGATCTCTCTACAGGGTGATTTGTTTCTAGCTGATCTCTCTACAGGATGGTTTCTTTGTCACTGAACTCTCTACAAGGTGACTTGTTTCTAGCTGAACTCTCTGTAGAGTTATCTGTTTGTAATTGAACTCTCTACAGGATGGTTTCTTTGTAGCTGCTCTCTCTACAGGGTGACTTCTTTCTAGCTGATCTCTCTACAGGGTGAACTTGTTTCTGGCTGAACTCTCTACAGATGATTTGTTTGCAGCTGAACTCTCTACATGGTGGTTTCTTTGTAGCTGAACTCTCTACAAGGTGATTTCTTCTAGCTGATCTCTCTACAGGGTGATCTGTAGCTGAACTTTCTACAGGGTGATTTGTTTGCAGCTGAACTCTTTATATGATGGTTTCTGTGTATGTACAAGGTAACGTCTTCTAGCTGATCTCTCTATAGGGTGACTTGTTTGTAGCTGAACTATCTGCAGGGTGATTTGTTTGTAGTTGAACTCTCTACAAGGTGTGATCTCTCTACAGGATGACTTTTTCTAGCTGAACTTTCTACAGGGTGATCTGTTCATAGCTGCACTCTCTACAGGGTGATATGTTTGCAGCTGAACTCTCTACATGGTGGTTTCTTTGTAACTAAACTCTCTATAAGGTGATGTCTTGTAGCTGATCTCTCTACTGGATGACTAATTGTTTCTAGCTATCTCAATATAGAGTTATAACTTTCTCTATAGAGTTATAACATGTTTGTATAGCTGAACTCTTTACAGAGTGGTTTTTTGATTGGTTGCTGAACTCTCCAGCTACACGGTGACTTGTTTGTACTACAGAATGACTTGTTTGTAGCTGAACTCTCTACAGAGTCAGTTACTTGTAGCTGAACATTGCTTAAAGTGACTTGTTTGTAGCTAATCTAGATGAACTCTCTACTGGGTAGCTTTTTTTGTAGCTGAACCCTTTACGCAGTGATTTGTTTGTAGCTGAATTCTCTACAGAGTGACTTGTTGTAGCTGAACTCTCTACAAAGTGACTTGTTTATAGCTGAATTCTCTTCAGTGTGACATATAATGTTCTGAATCTCTACAGCAACATATTTGTAGCTGAATTCTCTACAGGGTGACTTGCTTGTAGCTGAATTGTCTATAAGATTAACTGTATGTAGCTGAACTCCCTACAGAATAACTTGCAATTTGGAGTAGGGGCCATGGAGCTATGCACCCATGAATGAAAAAACTGTTATCTTTGTTCCTGCCAATATACTCATGATGTGGTGCACTGACTTTCTTGGCTGCATGACACACTACCACACTACCATGTGTCTTGATGTCTACTCAAACAGCAACAGTAATTCAGTATTGTTGAAAATTTTTTCAAATTGACTGAAAGTAATTTAGGTTATTTGTAGAAACTGTGGCTAGATATTTATTCGACATACTATGCACATTGTGGCACATATACTTAGGAGAATGGGTTGAGCTGGATGTGGGTACAAACTGTACTCCTTTGTCAGTTGTTAGAACACTCAGGTTCTAGATAGTGCTGACCCCGGAACTGAACTTCACCAGTTTATTAGTAAACTATGTTTGAACTTATAGTAATACACATAATTATAGTAGTAGATACATAATAATACAAAACTTTGTATCATACCCATGTTGCAAGTAGCTTGATTGCCAGTCCATCTGCCTCTATTATTTCGGATTCGACACCTTCTTGATTGACTACCACTTAGCTCAAAGCCATCATTGCAAGCAAATCTACATATATCTCCATTAGTAGGAACTCCATCACCTCCCAGTGAACAATCAATCATTCCATTATCAGGAGCAGAGAGAGGGTCACATGAGGGTCTTGTGACTATTAAACATACAAGAGATATTTAATAGCTAATCTAAGCACTAGCTATGCTGTTATGATCATTGTTGGGTATTTGATATTTTATTTCTCAGATTTACGATATCACTGGAGTGCAGGAATAGGTCGAGCAACTCACAGACCAATATTTTTGTGAAATCTTGGGATAGCTGGCTTATAACAATTAAGGCTTGTGCATCATGTACAGTTTGCCTGACCAATGCTGAAAATGCTTCCTACACCACTGCATGTACATAATAAGCCTTGTCAACAGAGGTTCAGTATTTTACATAAAATTAATTATAACAGTGACTACAACAAGTCACATACACGTGGTGGTGTATGACATGCAATAGTATATAACAAATAGAATATCATAGTGACTACTGCTAACTACTCAAAGGGTATATACATATATTTGATTGTCATCTCCTTTAGTAAATGGTTCCACTGTTGACTAGTATGTGATCTGACACTGTAATTGTCATATAAGGCTAGGCATATATTATATTCATGATCCCTACTATTCAGTACTAGCGTACCAGCGTTGAAACCGGGTTTGGTCAACCGGGTCACATTTTCTCTGGGTCATCCGGGTCCAACCGGTTTACAAATTATCCGGGTCTGATCTGGATTGGATCACGTGAGAAACGAAATTGTTCGTTTGACGATATTGGAAACTTATAAACGCTACCGCGTAGCTCTTTCGTGAGCCATGACCACTTATCGCGTTACAAACATACGCTCGGTCACGCCCATTTATTAGTAAGTGCAGTCTGTAGCACGAAACGGTGTTCATTGGCTGTCTGCAAGCCCACTAATCGATTATTGTAAGAGTTGTATATAGTCAAGTCTTGCAGCAGGATAAGTACTTTCGTGAGCCACACCCACTTCAATATATCGGGAAATTGTAATACTGGGTATGCACGAAGCCACACCCAATTGCTGTCTGTAAACTCGCAGTAGTAGCTACGTGGAACCAAAACCCACTGAATGATTTTAAATTATAAACTTACCGGCTTAGTTATCACATAATAGTCTCACTCGCTTGAGACTACCCGAAACATAGCTCTTATCGCACGCCTTGGCTTTAATTAATCCGGGTTGCTATCCGGGTCAGTGGGTCATCTGGGTCAGCAGTAGTGACCTGGTTTCAACGCTGTAGCGTACTGAACAATGACCAGGTAGACAAACTTTCTATTAAGCCCAGTAATGCATGGTGAGTCTGCGCAAACAGTGTATGAAGAAATCATGATGCATGAGTGTTAAATAAGCAAACTTCTTCATAATTGGTTTTTTTTACAGCATATATATGCCAGTAGGAAGAGTAAAGCACTTCAAACTGACAGATGGTGGGCATAACAGTCACTTTGTAAACACAATAAACCATGTGTGTTAGACGGTTCACTAGTATACTAGCATAAAAGAATGTGTGCTTACATACACATCAGCACGAAAAAGTAATTCCCTAAATAAAACATTAAAATTAAAGCAAGTATTTAATTAAGGATAATGCATGTAGTGGTGGTTAAGGTTTCATGCATACTGTACCTTTTATACAACGGGCCTTAGTACCACGCCACCTTATCCCACGACGTGTAATTCGACATTTTCTTGTAGCATCACCACGTAGAGTAAACCCATCATTACATGTAACAGTACAAGTGTCTCCATTAGTAGCACCTCCATCATCTCCCAGTGAACAGTCAATTGTTCCATTTACTGGTGCCATTAGTGTTGAACATACACGACCTAATAGCAATATATGCATGAAGCATCATTTAATGTTATACTCACCTGTACATATACATACACATCACATTGTGACTGTGTCAGTAAAAATAATACAGTAAAATTGATGGTTATTCAATGACTAAAAATACAGAAGTTATAAATGTATCAAGTTGCCCTATTTTTGTGCTGTAAGCCAATAGTTTGAATTTATATTAACATGTATGTGAGCAATACTTAAATTTTATGAACATGTAGTAATAAGAAGTAAAAACAATGTTGTTAGCTGTATACTCTAAATCAGTAATCTAGCCCAATCAATCTGCAAAGTACTAAAAAATCCTATCATCTTGTTTAAGCACATACACCATGCTTAAATACTGCATGTAAACTCAAACTGGTGCCTATCACACTAAAGTGCCACACACTAACTGAGAGAAGCACGCAAATGATTCTATCTTCAGATAGGTTGGTGAGGTATGGCAATGATCTTACAAATAACACAAACTACACACTTCTACAGTTTTAATCTCAATTCAGACAGCTGACTGTAGACATGTTAATGGATTCCTTAAATTGTTTTGTGTAACTGAGTCATTCAATTGTATGCATGTATGTCTGTGAATTTGTTAACTATGTGAGCAAACAGTTTTAAGTGGCACATAAATTCTTATGTCTATAAATTTTCAGTTGCAGCCATTGCTTAGCTGCCACATTTGATTTCAAGATTTATATTGGCTATTACACTAGCCATTTTTAGGATGTACATTTGCACAAGTTAAACTATTGGTCAGGAGTAGTGACTGTAGATACTTCACAAAACATTCTGTGCATACCAAGTACACATCTGACTTCATTGCCACTCCATAATGTCCCTTTACGGCGTTGGTACTGACACTCCCTCGTAGCACTGCCACGTAATTCAAGCCCATCATCACATGTGAAGGTACAAGTGTCTCCAGGATTAGCAATGCCATCACTTCCCAGTGAACAATCAATTGTTCCATTATCAGGAGCCGTAAGAGGGCCACACACTATAAAATAGTATAAGAATTTACAATGCATACTTAGTACAGTAGTATTTATATTAAGCCTTTTAAGCGGGGCTGAAAGCCATGATAAAGATCAATATACTCTAATAGAACACTCAAATACTCTAATAGAGCAGTCAAGGCCTTCATGAAAACATGTTCTTAAAAGTACTAGAAAAAAGTTGCCTACAGTGGGAATCAAACTAGCTACCTCTTACTTGAGAGTTGGTGTCTTACCTAAGTACCAAGTGTTTTCAGGTAGCTAAAGGCTATTTTGTACTGCTTATAAATACTATATGTTCATTAACCCTAAAGTCAACAGCTAAAGCTTTGCCAAAAGAGGCTTTTATTAACTGCAAATAGCCTGTTTTAAATATTTTTGACTAAAAGTTGGTGTTTTAGTTAAAATGCTTCAAAATGTACCCACATATAAAATTGCTATAATTTATTTTTGGTGAACTTTGAGACATTGTGAAAGTTAAAATAGCTACAACTTCTGCAGATCCCCTGCTGCCAGAGATTCTATACTCTGGTCAGTCCCCCCTCACATCAACTACTTTCTGTGCCACTGGTGTCTGTGCCATGCTTTGTACACTTTACACTGTATATGCACATAACTGATAGCCTTTATTGATTTTCTCATCTGACTGCATGCATGCATGAGTACAAAGTATTTGGCACAATACATACTAAAGACAAATTTTATGTACTTTCAAAGGTAAATAGGAAAAAAAACTGTAACAATTTTAAATTACATATAAATAAAACTTTAAGTATACACATACAAATATTTACAATGCAATAGCGAGTAAAAGTAATGGTGACATAAAGTTATATATATATATATACCTCGTCTACACCTAGGCTTTTTTCCACTCCAGGTACCATCATTCTGACATGTTCTAGTGGTACTACCTTCTTGCAGTCCATAACCATCATTACATGTGTAAGTACAAGTGTCTCCAGGATTAGGTTGTCCATCATCTCCCAGTGAACAATCAATATCTCCATTACGAGGAGTATCAACAAGTTGGGGACACGTTATCACTGTAGACAAAAATTAATTTTGAGCTGGGTATGCTTAGCATACGGTGTAATTATCTTAAGGATATTCAAACTACTACACCATAGATTGGGAAATATTTAATAGTAAGAACGAATACCCCCAAGAATAGACTTTGTGACATAATGCACACACCAATTAGATAAAAACCTGTAACACACACTGTTTACTGCATGTGTATGCATAATTGGGTTGTAATTTATACGTGTATTTATAGCACATTGTTTTATGGCTATCTTGTAATAGGTAAATACTAAACACAGTTGTATGTAACATAGCTGTGTATAGTGTGTACTTGTATGCATGCGTGTAGATGCATCACTAATAGTATAAGGAAGAACTATGTGGTATAGGGTTCCAGCCCTTGCACTGTAACGGGGCACTCCAGCCCATTACATTTGAGGCCCTACTGAGATAGGAACAGAGCAGAAGTTAGCATGACAGCTAGAAGCTCAGTAGTAAGACATTTGTTGGACATTTTCCACCAATACCTTTGAAGATAGTCACTGAAGACATCCAGAGAGCTCTCTGGGTGAAGATACTGGAAGAATGCTGTAGCGGAGAGTCCTGAAGTGAGATTTCCCCCTGGCATAGAGACCAAATGTGGGACCAAGACAAATGGCAACTAGGAAGAAGGCCAGCTGGGTCTTGTTGGATTGCAGGAGAACCAGGAGCTGAGTGGAGAGAGAGGGAGAGAGAGAGACAAGAGCAGCTAGAGGACCAAGCCTTGTAATTCGCGCGGCCATGTAAGGAGACGACTTTGAAAGGATAGCAGTCAGATTAGCATCTGGGAGGGACATTGAGAGGTTCTGCTGTCAAGCGTTTAGTCTGTGGTACCTGCTAGTGCTTGTTGATCATTTAGTTTATAATGTTGAGAGATGGACTGTGGACTGTATAGAGTAAGCAAGGACTGCAAGTACTACATATCATTGGATGTATTTATACGATGTGCTGAGGAGAAGAATGTAGAGTGTGAACTTACGGAAGTGTCAGGAGGAGCTTAGTAGAAGAGTGATGATGCATGTATATGTTAGTATGAAACAGTCAAACTTGGAGTTCCAAGCTTCTATAGGGAAGGAGTGATGTAACATAGCTGTGTATAGTGTGTACTTGTATGTATGCATGTAGAACACGTCAATAAGAATAGTATAAGGAAGAACCACGCGGTGTAGGGTTCCAGCCCTTGTGCTGAAATGTGACACCCTAGCCCATTACATATAATACTTTTGTAAACATGTGTATCTATATGTATTCTTGTTGTAGTATAAAGAGTTGTGTTGTACCCTGTATTTATTGCCATTGTTATATTGCTATTACAGACTGTTAAACTATATTTCGTGATGCTAAACCCTTAATATTAATTTTTAATTAAATACTACCACTGATATAACAGTTCACAAACATAGCTGTACTTGATACAATATCTATGAATAAAGTTTTAAATGTACTGGGAAGTAGTCTGCTCACAGTACTTTGGCTAGCAGCATTGGTCTAACTGTAAGGCAGTCATAAAAACATTAAGTAAAATAATGTCCTCCCAAGTTTGTTGTAAAACCATCATAATAGACAAATGAATTACTCTTTAGTAGTACTAGTGTTGTTTTAACATAAAATGTTTAAGACAAACGGTTTCAACTAACTACTACATGATAATGTGTCCAATATTATTATATTGCATGCATTTATATAGTTTTATTAAGTGCACATAATATTTAATTTACTTGCACAATCATCAACATCTCTACATCTTCCCTCAATAACTACTTGCCCACTTGGACAGAAACATCCATCAATACAGCCACCAATACAACCGGTATTAACAGTTTGACATGTTTGAGCACACACTGGACCACACTGCTGATATTCCATACCATCTGGGCAGGTGATGGCTACATTATAACAGACAATTAGTATTTAATATGATATTGCAAATGCTACATTACACTTACGGCAGAAAGTAGGAGTCCTCCAGTTATTAATAACAATGCCATCTTCTGCACATTGGGTAGGATAACTAGAAATGGCATCACAATAACACTCTTCTCTGTCTTCAGCTGCACAATTGCAGAAGTCAAATATGCAAGAATCAATAGTGTCTGTTGGATCTACATCACCATTACACGCAGCAAAGATTCCTGAACGCAGCACTCCACACCGTGTCTGTGCTTCTTGCATTATATCAGCTGGGCATGATGAAGGTGGGTCAAGCACACCACAATCTGGAGGATTTTTGGCATATTCCCAACTGCTTCCAAATGTGTTTATAGAATTTGTCATTGAGCCATCAGGGAGCATAAAATCGTCACTTCGATCACCATTGTCATTGCCACACAATCCACACAGCAATCCTTGCCATCTGTCAGATACAGTAATGCGCACTCGACGTCTTCCATCCCAAAGTATTCCCACTGGGAATCTCATTGAAAGCAACACAAATGGAAGACCACCTGTTCTGGACACTTCCACACCATTAGAATTATATACTGGTCCATCTCCATTGTTAGCCTGCATTACACCATCAATGAAGATCTGTCCACCAGTTGCTCTATTTCTTGTTAGCTGGATTTCTACATTACCAGGAACAATTACTCTCACTGATTGTAATTCTGAAGCATGTGGATTTCTGTTCACAGGGGTATTTACACCTACAATGATGAAGTCATTACCAACACATGGTTGAGAGAGAACATATTCACAAGTTCCCATGAAATCAAATTTGCGTCGTGCATCATATTGTATGTAATGAGGATCTCCATATATGGTACAAGTTGAGCCATCAAGGGTACAATCTTGATATTCACAATTAAAGTCATTGCCTTCACAAGCACATCTTGTAGTACAATTGGGTTGAATGATGTCTCCATTTTGATATCTAATTCCATTGTACATACAACCCTCTAACAAAAGAAAATACAAAGAAATAAATACAACAGGGGCTAAAAAAGGAGCTAGTTGCAAGTGACTGGAGATGCAATGAATAAGATATTATTATTAATATTATTATTATATTATATTATAAAAGCCATGCTAAGTAATCCAGACTCTTTTCAAAGTTGTCTCTTATAGTTTTAAAGTGATATATGTATCATGTGAGGCAAGTGGACTAGCCATGCAAGACTAGACACCATGACTTGCCATTATCCATTATCAGGAGCAGTAAGTAGTTGACAGTAAGTTCTAGTTATATCACAGTAGGAGTATGATATTGTAGTTATTGCACGAGTCCGAGGCGAAGCTGAGGATGAGTGTAATAACTATGATATCGTACAAGTAAACATGATATAACTGGCTTGTACCATCAAAGAAACTGAAATTAACACATTTCACTGAAGCCACACAACTAGTTTGAAACTTTAGAAAATGCTTGTTCCTCACCAGAACTCAAGAAGAGAAGGCTGTTACTTTCGAAAGGGAAATCTAGAAAACCACTATCACCTTCATCTTGCTTTAACAGTACCATTACTGAAGAAGTGACTACATTTTGCAGGTGTGTAATCCCCAAGAATACTACTAAGAATACTTCATGGGCAGTTAGTGTATTCAATGAATGGATACAGCTAGCAGCAAAACAAACACATGGAAGTAAAATATCCTAGCAATATTCTAAAGAAAGAGTATAGCTGTGTTCAGTGTTCTGTGTGAGTGCTTGTAATGCTTTGCAGGGCCGGAGCCCAAGGTCCGGCCGGTCCGGCATTGGCCGGACCACTTTTAAGCTACTTGAATTTGAAAAAAGATCGAGATACTCTAATAGAGCAGTCATCATAACATACTCTAATAGAACAGTCATCGTAATACTTTAATAGAGCATTCGGTATAGAATATAGCCACTATTCTAATTAGTCTAAGCCATTACATCTATGTTAATTGTCCTTAAATCACTCAAAACATCTGCATGATACTAGTACTGCATTGGGCCAATTGATCATGTGAGCATGTCATGCATGTATTAGCAATTATAAACCCAATGACTTCTGTATCTCAAAGAACTAAGCTTTCACTGAAATTTTTAAAATAAAATTAGCTATGAAATTGAATTAATTGTTACTGTAGTACAAAATTACCAGGATGTATCCTTAATGGTAACAAAAAAGAGAAAGAGGCTTTGCAAGTAAAATAGCTTCCAGATGCCATTTCAAAGCATCTATTTTCAAAAATTTTCCTTGGGGGAGTATGTGCCCCCATGCAGATCCCCCTAACTTGGCATGCATGCTGTGTGTGCTTAGCACATGCAGTTGATTATCACATGATCTAAAAATCACGTCAGACAATAAGCAGTATGACCTCCATTGCAGTCCATGGATGGCCGGACCACTCAAAATCGCTGGGCTCCGGCCTTGCTTTGCATCTGAAGCTAGAAGAGGTGATGGAATGCCATATCTCAAGGGGTCTGCAACTCATTAAAACCCTGTACGAGATTTCAAAGATTTTATGGCAAGATTTCAAGATTTCAGAGCAAAAAAAATTTGTGGCATCAAGAATAATACACTTAGTATTCGGAAATGTATGGAAACTATTGCGAGTAAAGGTTTCAATCTCTAGATGCCATACGAAAGTTTCAGACTAACATAAGGTGTAGCACAGGTAATGCTGAATAATTATACGAAAGTATATGTAAAATATATGGAATTTTGCAAAAAAATTTCAGACTTCAAAACCAGCTAAGATTTGAGATTTCAAAGAAGCTGTATGAGATTTCAAAGGAGTTGTGAACCCCCCACCATATCTGCCTAAAACAGTTCATCAGATTCTCTGTAATACATTTGCTTACCAGGGTGTTAATAGACTGCTATATATTGACACCTATTTGGTCCATGTTTTAAACTTCCAGCCATGCATGGTCTAACTACCAACCATTAGTTATACCAAGGCAGAACACTTTGATCTGCCCATGCACCATGGTACAAGTTATAGTTATACCACAGTAGGAGTAGGTTATTGACACGAGTCGAAGCAAAGTCAAGGATGAGTGTTACAAACTAAGACATACTATGACTGCTGTGATATATAAGTGGCAAGTAAAAAGACTGTTGGCACTTTGATGTATATGGATTCATATTCAGCTGACACTGCAGTTTGATTGCCAACATTGCATATTTGGTGTTAACACCTTACTGGACAATATGGTAGTTATTAATGGCCACCTGTATGGAAAGCCCACCTCTCTAAAAGAATACCTATCAACTGCTGTCATTTACTCAACTCTCCTTTACCTACTATAACATTATGCTGGGTGGTGTGTAGACTACCACTACTATTCTGGATACAGTATTGATTAAGTGTAGCTGATGCTATATGCATGGTGTTCACTACATATAGAATCAAACAATCAATTTAGTAATCAATGCATTAATCGAAACTGAGAGCACTACTGTGGATAAGTAACATGGATAATGTTGACAAGATGGATATTATTTGAATGCATACTGATAAAACCCTAACTGTGTGATGATACACCTACAAAATGACTTACTCAATATGCACTCAGTCTCAGTACCACTCCAACTTTCATCAATCTGACATGATCTACTGACACTACCAGTTAGCTCATAACCATCATCACATGAGAAGGTACAAGTGTCTCCAAGATTAGCTTCTCCATCATCTCCCAGTGAACAGTCAATATCTCCATTATCAGGAACAGTAAGTCGTGGACATGCTATAAATAAAATCAAAAATTTTCTAATTTATATTATTCAATCTATAGGCTAAACAATGTAACACCAACACAACCCACTATGCTGCACCAAAGATATGGATGTCATAGGGTAAATTATCCCACAGCATAGTTTGACTTGCTGCATATTTGCAATTTATCAGTGATTTTATCAGCAAAAGGCATTGATTTTGCTAAAATATTAGAGTCATTGTTAATGTTAAAATGATGACAATGAAGCAATTGATGTGCAACTGAAAAGCAGACATGAAAAAATGTAGACATAGAGTAGGGTATCAAACTTGGTCATGTCATTGGTAGTATTTCTTACAGTATGCAAAACAAAACATGAAACATGCTAAGAATTAACACATAGTTTAAAACCTTCCTTCAGTTACAGTAGCTAGCAATATTTTCCTTTAAATCCCCCATATGTATGTGTGCTAAATTTCAAGGCAATTGGTTAATATAATTGTGTTTTATGGCAGCTTTTATAAGTGTGCACCAAAAGAACAATAAGAAGGGAAAAAAATTGAGGTAATTTTTTGAAGAATCATATTTCAGGAATGCCTGGAACAACTATGTTCAAATTTGGAGTGCAGACGTCTGAAGGAATTTTCACAGTAAATGTCATTTTGTTTAACATAGGCAGCTCAGGGCCACACATGCATGAAAATTGCATTTTTGCTATTAATACACACCAGCGTGGTCAGTGCTGGGGGTAATGAGTTACTTGTGCAATAAGTTACATAATAATTTTGTGGTAACCAAGTAATATAATGAAATATGCTAAAAACTAGTAATATAACTCAAGATACTTTACTTACAAATGTAATGCATTACCTAAGTAATGAAGATACTGTAACGTATATAACATTAAGTAATTTTATTACTACAAGTAATGAAGTTACTAATCCGGTTACTAATCCATTTAGTAATGCCTATAGCCACAATGAAGTAATGAAGCAGCTTATTGACCAGTTTCTTTCTCTTGAATCAGTGGAGGATCTAGAAATTTTCAGAGGGGGTTTCAGGTTGAGGAAGTTTTAATAACTGTCAGGGGCGGATCCAGACGTTTTGAAAGGGGAGTTCCACTCTGGAATTGCAACTTCAGCCTAGCTTTAAGTTGAAGACCAAAAAAAAAGGTAATTACCTGCTGTTGAATGACGTAATGCTGATTTCAAAGACAAAAGTATGAAGTTTAGCCAGTAGATAAAGTCCTAATATAATACACTATGTATAACTCTTCGTGATGTTATCACCCACACAATCACGAATCATCATCCACATGAATCGTAAATAACTTTGGGAGGTGGGCTATTTTGAGAGGGGGTTTCAGCTGAAACTATTGTACCCCCCCTCCCCCCATTGTGAATACAATTATAACCAAGATTCACACGCAGTCCAACAATACAATCATGTCACATAATAAAGTGGTAGTGGCACACAGGACAGTTTAAGGCTGTGAACACAAAGTAATACAATGTGTAACATTATTATAGATACTTTATGGGTAAAATGTAACTGTAACTAAATGGTTTTAGTTGCAAGTAATAGTAATATGTAATGAGTTACTTTTAAAAATTAATTTCCGCAACACTGGGTGTGGTGCACCAGCTTCTTGGGGGACACACGACACACTACCATGTGTTTTGATTAATACTAAGTACACAGCTCTAATGTAATTCTTTGTAGCATATATACATAATGACACAGTAGTTTGTATGTAGTCTTTCAGCAGCTACACAACCTGTTCATTTCTTATGTTTCAACATGCAGTTCTGCTGTGCCATGGGTACATTGTGCTACTATACAGCATTGACCAAAGAACTGTGTGCACACTCACAGTTGATTTTTACTGTTGCATAAAACTTTACCATACTCAGGTGTGGGAATTTACATAAATGCAGCACATGTTGTTAGACTATTTAGAAAACTAACTTTTATTACAGATCGTTGTAATGATGTTATCAGTCAACTCGATGATAGTGTCCAAATTGAACTCTCTTGAAAAGAACACAAGTGATGGGTCACTAGCAATGGCATTCAGTTCATTAATATCAGCATTTCCTAATCCTGCAGCATAAACTTCATAAATATCAGCTGCATGAAGAGCTGCAGCAGCAGCTAGAGTATCTCGTTGATTGGTAGATCTTCCATCAGTTACAACAATAGCAATGTGAGCACGTCCATCTCTTATTCCCATTCTACCATCTTGTGTACTGGATAGCAAAAGTCGCAAAGCAGCTCCTGTAAATGTTCTATAGCCCATAAATGGTAAGTTTCTAAGAGCTGGTATGAGAGTAGCAGCACTAGTATGTTCCATCAGGTTAAATTGCAGTGATTCAGTGTCACTGTATTCTATTACTCCAACAAGACTATCATCTGCACCAATTGTCAGAGAATTAGCTACATTTACAGTAAATTCCTTTATTAATTCCCATCTGTCCATTCGAATACTTCCAGAACTATCCAGCACAAAAACTATGTCTATTCCAGCACTGTCACAAGCTGTAAAATAATAGCAACACAAGAGATATATAAAATGGTCACAATGTGCTGTAAGCTGAACACTCTAAAACATTAATATAAAGCTGCTTCAAAAATCCAGACCATTTAAAAGGAGTTTGGGATTCCTCAGACACCAACCCTTTAAATTACAACAGTAAAAATAGGTGGAGTTTAACTAGTTAAACTAGATTAATGTTGCAGTCAAGCATGCGTGCATGAGTGTATTATGACAGTGACTAACCTGAAGCTCCACCGTGACTGGAGGGAAGATTGGGCAGGCACACAGGTTGGCAATAATTGGAGAATAACATTGCGCATGCGTTACAAGAAAAAGGCACGTAGAGAGGTGTTAGAATGCATGGTGCTGCATGGCGTAGTGAATCTTGTCTGTCCCACCCACACCACTCCCCTCTATATAGCAACTTTATCTCATCTTAGTATTTTAGAAGACGATAGTCACATAGGGATTGTTGGATGGGGTCTAATGTAATATATTGCTGAGAAAAAAAATTAATAATGGGGGTGTGGGGAGGTGAAGCATGCACCACAGACAGTCCCAGCAGGGAAGCTTAGTAAATCCCCCACCCCTTTTTCCCCCTTGTCTTTGAGGCTAGCTCAGGGTTTGACAGTGCAGGGTTTCTATTAGGAACATTGTGGCAAGCAGAAATTCTTGTGGCTTCAGAGAATGTTAGAATCTCCAAGCATTCCTACCTCCAAGCCTTTGTAGTAAAACATGCTGTATACATCATGTAAAATTGATGAAAAGGGGGCCTATTTGAGAATCAATAGGAGAATTCATGGAACCCTGCACACCTACCAAAACAACCACCATCTGTTGACGGTGGCAGCCCATTCGCAACAAGATAAGCCCTGCTGACCGGGTTAAACTGACAAGTAATATTAACCTTAGTTTAAATATTCAATATTCATCAACCCTATGTTATCTCAAAAAAATTCTTTTACAGAAGTACTGATTAAACATTCAATTACTTTTAATTGTATTCAGTATACTTAAACTTATTGGTGAAATGATTTGTATTAAAATAGTGCTCAACGACTAGAGTTGTTGTTACAGTTAAACTGACAAAATTGCGGTGACTTGAGAATAGCAACTTGAGAAACAAAAGAATGCCTGAGCAGTATATAGACTAGTGGAGGAAGTACAAGATTGTGTTGCTTTTATCAAAAGTCACTTAATTTACACTTGAATGATTATATTATTAGTGTAAGCAAGGTGTAAGTCACTGACTATCAACTTTTAATGTTTCAGAGGTGCTTACAGGGATGTTCTGAATAGTGCTGCAATAGAAAAAGTGCTTCAGAATACTATATATGAGATTTAATTGCATAGTGTACAACTCTGGATGCGATTTATTCGTACTGAAGCCATTACGAAAACTTGTGTTGTCTTATTCAACTTCTGAAGAGTTTGTGATTTGTCCTGTTTACTCACTATTATTTACAAAATTACAGTAGGATCTAATTATAGTAGAAAGAAAATACATTTCCCTTTTGTTTTGTGGTTATCTGCCATTAAAGCTAAGATAAAGGGTGAGCAAGTTTTAGAGTCATAAAAGATCTTACTAAACAATCTCATCCACAACTGAGTGTCTACATGAAAATGATGCAGAAGTGATTGACGCAACTTAGTAATAGAGGTGGATTGTGTGGAAAATGAATGCTACAGAATCGACGTGATGGTCTGACTAGCAAACATGATGTTTAGCAAACCATTATATATATGCACTATCCAGCACATATGCAAATTCTCTGCTATGCAATTGCAATACATACAGTACCTTCAGTAGCATGTTACTATCATACACTACAATAATACTGTATAGTAGAGACCACAAAGGTGTAGGCGTGGCCCATGATAAAGCATCACCCAAAAACAGCCTCAATTTTCCCTAACAACGATGAGGTAGTACTGGATAGGTAAAACTAAGCCCAAACAAGCTTTCAGGTCAACCCGAAATGCTTTCAACAAGTTGCTTGGAATTTAAAAATAATAAATCACAGTAAAACAATAAGAAGTGTTATATCCCTACTATGCTTAAGATACCATAAGAAGAGCACGGTAGGGATATAACACTTCTTATTATTTTACTGTGATTTAATATTGTGCACTACTCCAGCTTGTTTCAGTACTTTTTATTGATGTGCTATGGTCTCTACTCTAGTTGAAAATTCCAATTATTTGTGCACTTGCTAAACAATGATCTTACCTCTTGTGCATATGGCATCAGTTCCACTCCAGCTCCCATCATCTCCACATGTTCTACTGTCATTACCTCCTCCTACTTCATAACCATCATCACATGTGAAGGTACAAATGTCTCCAGGGTTAGCTTCTCCATCATCTCCCAATGAACAATCAACATCTCCATTATCAGGAGCCGTAAGTGGTGGACATGTAACTATCTCTATTTGAAGAAATTTGTTAAGAGGGTCATTATAGATGATGAATTTAATACATCATAATAAGTTTTATATGCAAGTGGTGCAATTTATGATTCACCATTAGGCGGATTACTATGTACCGAATTTTGAAGGCTGCACTCAATATATAACTGATCTCTTTCAACTAGTAATGAATGGTAAAGCTTTCTACCATTTTAGAGGGGTTTTTTGATCTGGAAAGAGTGGTGTGTAGGGACTGATGAGGCAGACAAAAGAGTCATTGTTTAATAATGAAGAAAAGTTTAGTTACAGGATAGTATTGTAAATAACCAGCTGGAATTTTACATTACAGTTTTTTATCCTACTCTACACAGCTATGCAGTCAGATTCAGGCTGACCACACTTATACAGTAGCTACTTATCTGTAAACTACATAAACTAAACAATGCTCTAGAGAGATGTAGTGAAGAGTATATATACCATTAATTATTAATGACATACTTATGCATCTTGATACTTCACCATCCCAAGTGAAATCAGATTGGCATCTCCTGAGTGTGCTTCCAAGTAATTCATAACCATCATTACATGTGAAGGTACAGCTGTCATCAGGGGTAGTAGGAACCCCATCATCTCCAAATGAACAAACAATCATTCCATTTTCAGGAGCAACAAGTAGTGGACACTGAGGAACTATAAATATGAGTATCACAGTTTCATCCTGATTATCTACAGCAACTTTGAATTGCTTTTGCCAGTAATTTGTGCATACTGGTTAATATGACCGGTTTATTTACAAACACAATAATTTCTATATGTTCAAACTCTGCATCTTGCACTATAATTATAACATTGAGCAATGGTAGAAGTGACGCAAAAAAATATAGTAGTATATGTGAAGAGTCTAGAAATGTTTGATCTCTTAAAAGTACTATACATATTATACTGTATGTCAGTTTATCTGAACTGTATTGATGCATTACTATCGTGCATAAATTTACAAAAAAATAATGTAACTTCTTAATGATATACACTGAATAGTGTGTCATTAGATCATGATGATGGAGAGTAATAGACAAAGTACAGTCTACATAGGGGTGCCTATACATAGGGTAATTAAAAACCTGTTTGCATTAGTAGCTAGATAACTCCATCCAGAAACAAAACAGATATTATTTTGAGTGTGGGGAGGGATAGGAGGTTGTGTATATACATTCACTATTAAAACTCAAGATACAAATATTGCATTACATGTCATACCCAAGACTAACAATAAGGCATGTCATGGCAAACGCAGTAACTGGTTGATTAAACCAGCTTATCCAGCTTATTTATATGAGATATAGACTAGCCACTGATGAAAATTCATTTCAACAGCAATATTATAATATTTAGAAACTTTTTGGAAATGCTTGCTAGTAGTTTAGATGAATACTAACAACAAAATGTGATATACACTAACTATACAGTGTACAATACTTAGATCAGGTACACAATGCAAGCAATTCTACAGGTCTGTAACAGTTGTATGTATACCTGGAGTACAAGTGTTATCGTCGCCATTCCATGTTCCTTGGCCACGTCGAGTTCGACATGTCCTTGTTTTTCTTCCATTTAATTCAAAACCAGGATTACATGTGAAGGTACAGGTGTCACGGTTGGTAGGGAGCCCATCATCTCCCAGTGAACAATCAATCATTCCATTCTCAGGAGCATCAAGTGTTGGACATGTGGTTATTGTTACTGAGAAGATAATACACATGTAAGTCATTAACAAAGTAACAATATTTGATGTAATTATTGTTAAGGTGGCAGTCACCTGCACTTCCGGTCTGAAGTGTGTATTTTCATACCTCCATTGTGAGCTCATCTAATCATGTGTGCCCAAGAACTCAACACCAGGTGATACACATCGATTTTTATACTATTCCTATGCTAATTTTCATGGTGGTGGCTTGTTGAGAATTGAAAGCAAATATTCTTTTAATGTCACTTTATGTGAAACTCTAGGCATATTGAAGGCAAACTCTACTACAAATCTACTCTCCAACAAAAGCTGCTATAACATCAACAGGCAGTAAAAACTTCTTTCTTGACATGCTGCCCTGTGCCTACATCACTTATATTACACAACAGTAGAGATCTCCCTCACTTGAGTAAACTAACCCAGAAAGTATTATAAGCATACCATCCTAAAGTACATGTATACTGCCAAAAGTTTCGTGCACATGACACAAACTTTCTTAAACAAGGCATCTCTACTACTCTACTTACTTTTAGGGGTGTCTTCTATAATAAGTTTTACAGAATCTTCTTCTTGATGCAAAGCTCTGGCCAGTAACACACGGAGTTGTCATTTAATATTATGCAAAAACTAATTACATGATGTATGTAACTTATGGATTTTTGTAGCAAGACGGAGGATTTCAGTTTTCAAAGGCTTCATAAACTGCTACCTCCAGGTGACTGCCACTTTAATAGGCTAGCTTCTGTGGAGTGAATTAACACAATGGATCAATTTATAGCACTTTATGTGGCCATCTGTCACCTGGTTGCATAAGTCTGCTTCATGATTAAATTCCAAAATTGCTATATAGTAGGGTTTGCATGCCACAACTGTTTATTGGTCTTGTCTGTGTGTTTGGTGAAAGCACACAGACAAGACCAGACGCACACAGACAAGACGTCTGTGTGCGGACAAGCACACAGACAAGACGTCTCTGTATAGTCTGTTTCATCAGTCTATACAGAGACGTTAACCATGCCACCACATTAATGTGAAGTGTTGGTACAGTGGGGCATTGGTAATGTTTGCATAAGCAATGTAGCATGGAACACACCACCAATAATAGCACACTTCACCTATTCGACCCATTGCTCCCCACCGCAATTACCCTACCCTCCCCCAAAGAGTTGTATGTACATACATGTATACATGTTTGTCGAACAAAGTTATGTGTTGTTATCACATGTAGAAATGTGAATAGAACAAGGGTAAAGCCTTCACGCAAACAGTTAATTAATTGATAACATGTAGTGCAATTTTTATATGCAGCAAACCCAAGCCAAATATTATGCAGTGTACACATTCATTTATCTTCTGAATGATTAAAGCAAATTACAGTGGAATTATTGTATGATACATGTTAGTCCAAGAAAGGAACTGCTCTAAAGGCCATTAGCTTAATGATTATATAGAACATCTGTGAGTTCTCTTCTGCAGTTAAACATCACATAGTTAATTGTTTTAAGGCTTGTGTAATATGTTTATTACAGTGAAACCTGTTGATTTAGGACACCTTGGATCTGTGTCCTGATTATCAAGGTGTCCTGATTTTCCATGTCAGTTCACATGCTTTACAGATACTTTGTGACCACTACCAAGTGTCCAGAATACACAGTTAACAGGTTACACTGCATTTACTGATAAATAGTCAACTGCAAATATCATACCTTCTATACATGTAGTGTCAGTACCACTCCAGTTCCCATCATCTTGACATGTTCTTATGGAGCTGCCTGCTGATTGGTAACCATCATCACATGTGAAGGTACAAGTTTCTCCAGGATTAGCTTCTCCATCATCTCCCAGTGAACAATCAATATCTCCATTATCAGGAGCAGTAAGTGGTGGACATACTGGAACTACAGATACAAATAGTAAGACAATTGGCAATGAATCACTGCTCTTAACATCTGGTCATACTGGTCAGGTATCAATATAAATGTATTTCAACTGGTACAATTAATTTTAAAATGAAGTAGGGTTCCAGCGATAAAAAGTAGTGAAATAAGAGATAGTGAATGATGGTAGCTATCACAACATTGCTATGTGGAAAAATCACTACAATGGCATGCTATCACCATCTGTTAAATACCCAATGGGAATTTCCCACATAACTATGTTGTATTAGCTACCGTCACTACTTTTTTATCACTGGAACTCTACTTCATTTTAAAATTATTTGTATTAATTTTTAACATACCATATTGCCTCAAATTATGGCCCAGGTGTTTATTTCTTTCAAGTAACTTTTTACCCTGGCTACTAAAAGAGACCAGCGACTATATGAGACCGGCATTTATATACCTGATCAGCATTCACGAGTCAACTTCATACCTTGGTGTTGTATTCTCCTGGACTCTCCTTAATGTTTCCCTCAGCATGTTTCACAGATTCAAGCTTAAAAGGAACTCTATAAAACGTTCTTCACTTCATTGTTTATACCACCTCCAGGAATTGTTAAAAATAATGACTGCACCAGACGTTTATTTGAGACCCGGAATTTATTCGAGACTGGGCGTTTATTTTTGTTATGGTGCTGTATATCCCCGGCGACTAAATGGGACCAGGTGTTTATATGAAACCAGCCATAATTCGAGGCAATACAGTATAGCTACATGTACGTATGTTGTACATGTGTTGCTTTATTAGAGTATCTCAATCTCCCTGCTTGTCTCGAATGCCACATAATAGAATAAGGGACGTGGTTTACCATTTCTAGCTTTTACAACAAAACCACAGTTGACTACAGCTAAATCATTAAGGGGCATGGTTGCAGAGTGCACTGATCATTAAGTGCAAGGCCCATTTTCTGATCGTTTAGGGGCATGGTCAGATCAGTGATTGTTTAAATGTACGTACCTACACTGTTTTAAGCACTTCAAATCATGTTAGTTTTGTGGCATCTAAATATGCTCCTCTAAGGAAAGTATCGATGTAGAAAATTAAATATACCACAGTATCATAGGGGACCATGTAATTGAAGATAAAAGGAAAGGTGAAACACAGAAGGCAGATACTCATCGGAATCAGAAAAAAAGGCAGTGAGATTGTTATTGTGGCATGAAATGGTGGCTGCACACTGCTTCATTTGGCTTATAGCCATGCAACTGTGGTCAGGCAGGAAGAAAATATATATTATTTTTGAATAAAGTTCAATATCCAACCATCAGTGAAAGTCTATCACTGGATTTGAAGTTAAGGCTTATCGTAAAAGTGATTTTCATCCTAATATGTATCTATGATTATTTTACTGGTACATCACTTTACCTACTAAACAGTACTTCTGTACTGTCTGATACTACATATATCAAGGCACCCTCATGCACTTGATAATGGCTAAGGCTACGAGCTTAAGTTTTTCACTGATATCCAGCTGGACCACTGCATTTTCACATATCACAGTACGTGCAATGCATGCATTATGGGCTCACCTTTGTCCTCCTCAGTGTCCTACTTCTTCTTGCTGACAGTGTAAGGTGTTGATTATCAGTAGTGCATGCATGATTTCTCAATTTTCTGTATTTCTGTGGCGACTGTTTTGTTAAACCAGGTCAGTGCACTCCTGGTAATGTTTTCTGACAAACGTGTGTGCATGCATAGGTGTGCAAGTACGTATGTAGTGATGTAGTGTATGCCACACTCACTTGTGGAGCAAAAATGCTTATTATTAAAAGTAACTAGTTTGAATGCTTTTACTGACCACATAGCAATCTTACAGCCGGGTAAGCTTCACTCTGAGGTATATACTTCATTAGTTTGAAACATGAGTAAGCCTGTCCTCTAAATATGGTGTGAATTACTCTCCTAATAGATTGTATAGGTGTTGTAATGACTAAAAACAACAGCATAGGCCTTGTAGGCTACCAGAAATTAAGTTCCCTTTTGAATCAAAGGGGTGTGTATCCCTGTTGGTATACATATGAAAACAAGAGCAGACTCAAGGATTTACAATTGTCAAGGAAATTTTATAAGAAGATACTACTGACAAACTATAAAAGAGTTAATAGATGGTTCATAGTGTTGTTTGTGGTTTAAAGTGGTTGTTAAAGCTAGGCTTACTTAGCAATGAAATAGTGGTAGTTAATGAATAATGAAATAGTTAATGAATTATGAAATACACAGAATAACATTGAAATGCTTATGGATTAAAAATAAATCAAATCGACTAATTAATACTTATAGCCTGGGTAGTATTAACTGTGTCGTTTTTAGAAGTAGCTCAACTAGGCCCCAGCCTATTATGCCCAAAATTTTACCTGTTATGCTTTTGAGCATTGCTAAAAAATTAAGCCTATTATGCTCAAAATTATGCTTTCAAAATCAAGATTATGTGCTAGGACTGACTGTTTTATTAAAGTATATCAGCCTTTCCTGATTGCTGTATTAGAGTAAGTGATTGCTCTATAAGCGTATCTTGATCTTATTACTGCAAAGTGTGAATAACCAACAAAGAAATGGCTTAATAAGTTATATTATTACATGTTTTTAAATATGAAATGCACTAATAATACTATTGGCAGTGATTATTTGCTTTCTTTCAGGTGCATGTATGGCACATTTTACTAAAATTTTCAAATAATGTCCCTATTATGCTGGAATTATGCTTGATGCTTTAGATCACCTATTATGCTTTAAATTGTGCTGGCATAATCGGCCGGGCCTAAGCTCAACAACAGCTTGCTTTTTGTGGTATTTATCTACACTTAAGAACTTCTAATAGATTACACCAGAAGGCCAAAAGTTATAGATGCAATTGTATACTGTGTTATTAAAGCAGCTAATGTGTTGTATAGCAAAAATAACATACCTCTTGTACAAGTAGTGTCAGTACCACTCCAGCTCCCATCATCTTGACATGTTCTACTGGTACTACCTCCTGGTGCATGACCATCATCACATGTGAAGGTACAAGTGTCTCCAGGATTAGCTTCTCCATCATCTCCCAGTGAACAATCAATATCTCCATTATCAGGAGCAGTGAGTGGTGGACACACTATGGGATATGACAAGTCATGAAATCATGTCTTCTGTAATAAGCCATTAATACACCTGCACCACTTTTGCCAGTGTATGTAATGCATATCATAGATGTATGCAAAGGAGTTTCTATTATATCATTATATCAGCAAGTTTGTAGGGCGAGAGTATACCTTGAAAAGTGGGAGGCCAACTTTGACAATGAATTTTACACAATGGGGTTTGAACCATACAACAGCTGTATGTGGATGTTATTATGGGTGTCTGGGATATTTTAGAAACTCTGAGAGAGTAATTTTAGATGATTTTATTATATTATTAGCTACTTACAGTTTTTGAAAGACATGTAATAATGATAGTTCTACTACAGAGTGACTGACTGTTCTATTACAGAATCTCAATCTTTTCTTGTAACCATTGTTTAGTAAATGTGTGGGTCAACTGTATGTCAGTATAGCTTAGTAACAATGATACAATAGATTTTACGTTATTCTTAATTCACTAATACAGAACTATGATACGTAGCGGGCTATACTGCTGCTACCCCAAAACAGACTATATCTACAGTATCTATTTCTGCTTCAATAATCCAACATCCTCACCAATTGAACACAGTTTTGAGCACCAATGAGTGCCAGAATATAGTGGTTTTACTGTACTGTAGTAGATACAAGCAATGCTAAAAATTGTATTGGGGTGTGACTGGCTTCCTGTGGCTATAACAGCATGGCATTCAGCAGAAATCTATACATGCAGATTTGAAACAAGAAAGGTAACATTGTCAGTATAGCAAAAGGTGTTTATGATTATTGTAAGCTATATCAAATGGAGCTTAAGGGTGTTCTGTACAGTTTGTACAAAGCTTCCCAAGACATAGTCTGTTTTGCACTAAAAGAAATATTATGGTCACTTAATTAGTCTGTGACATGTTGACGCATTTTAGTACCTGTAAATTAGGTATCCCATAACAACAAGCGCACACATCTTGCTATTCTACACCCTTTCACTTAAATTAGAACTACTTCGGCATTTTTAATCCAATACACATGAAATTTTTACACAAGCTACTTTAGTAATTTTGCCAAAGAAGAGCGTTTTCCATTTTTAAATAGCAAGTTCAGATGATGAATAACGTGGAAGTAAAGAAAATGATTTCTGGGAGTGTCAACCCGAAAGATAAATATGTAATGATTCAGAAGCTAAAAGACAAAAATAAAAATGCACAATTGTTTGTGGTGTTTAGCATAGTGTATCATAAAAGTATCAAGGATCTTGTGTGTAAACTGTAGGACTAGTTCTAGTATAAAGGGAAAAACTGTAACTCTTGTTCTAAAGCAAATTTAGCAGTTGGGTTTGGACTAAACTGTGTACTAGTGTTAGCTTATATCCAGTAAAGAAGTACAGAACATTTGCTAAAACCATTTGTAAGTTATTGAACAAATTAATTTTCATGGGAAGCCATATAAGCGGACTGTACAGAGCACCCTTAAGTCGTAATAGTTTTATAGTTAGCTCAATATTTCTTGTTATAAAGGTTTGAAAGAGCTTTTGGAATCCCTTTGGCATGCCTCTCAAAATGTACTAATTCTAGAACGCTAATAAGATACTCACATTTATCTGTGTGTATATCTTGCTAACTAAAGTATTTCTCTGTGGACATTAGACACCTAGTTAGATGTCACATAAGGTGGAGGTTATCATGGTATAAACCCAGGGGCAGAGAAGACTCCTTTATTTAAGGGAGGCTGGGGTGTAGCCAGGGGATGACAAGTAAGCACACCAGCATGCAAAGCATCCCAATCTAGGGGATCTGGAAGCATGCCCCCAGAAAATTAGGCTATCTGAAATTGAATTTAAGAGTGATTTTAGCAGTTTATCAGCTAGAATACTATTATTAGCTTGACTGTCATCTTAGGATGACTGCTCTATTAGAGTATCTCGATCTTTTATATTAGTATCCAGTGGATCATATGGGATCTGAGAGCATGCTGTCCTCCCCAGGAAATTAGACTCTCAACATTATATCTGAGAGTAATTTCAACAGTCACCATTACATTAAATCTGTTGACTGGTGTATAAGGGTGACTGTTCTATTAGGATACGTATATTGATTTTGGAGCATATAGAATCCAGTCGAATTGTAGGTAGCTAAACATTTGTATAGTTAGCTATTCAGTGCAATACAATCAGAGATAATTTTTAGAGGGAATAAGCCCCTCCATAATCTTTTGACAGGGGCTAAGGCCTACCTTGCCCCCCTCCTATATAATTATATCGTGTAGTGTGGTATAATCACCATACTATACCTCTTATACAAGTAGTGTCAGTACCACTCCAGCTTCCATCATCTCCACATGTTCTACTGGTACTACCTCCTAGTTCATAACCATCATCACATGTGAAGGTACAAGTGTCTCCAGGATTAGCGTCAGTATCTCCTCCCAATGAACAATCAATATCTCCATTATCAGGAGCAGTAAGTGGTGGACATGTTGGAACTATAAGTACATACAATACTTTGCTATTAAACCTTTTCAAACTATCACATACATGAACATTATATAGTTCATGACAACAAGTCAAGATTCTAATGTACTGTAATCATTAATATGTTTATACAAAATTTGTTAGGGCTGAGGACTTGTGTATATGATTTGTTAGGATTAAAATATACTTACAAGTACACAAAAACCATCCAAAAAGTTACTGCAAGCATTATACGTACTCTAATATACATTATTCAGTAGGAACATAATAATGTGAACAGTTGTACAGATTAATAGTGTAGTGGCAGAGATAATGACAATTAACAAAAATAAAAATAAATGACATACTTAGTGTGCAAACAGTCTCAGTACCACTCCAACTTTCATCAATCTGGCATGACCTGGCGAAACTACCACTTAGCTCATAACCAGCATCACATGAGAAGGTACAAGTGTCTCCAACATTTGGTATTCTATCTGCTCCAACCGAACAATCAATATTTCCATTATCAGGAGCAGTAAGTGGTGGACAAGCTATACATTATACATAATGACAGCATAAACTCAATAAAGTGCTGTATACTTATATATATATGTATACTTTAGGACAGATTAGGCTTCCTTTAATTGTATTAATCAGAACTGGTGATGTGTCTATTTCCACCTATTCATCTTTCCAATTTTCACCTATTATGCTCCAAATTTTGCTCAAGAATGATTCTTTTTCCCAGAAATCCCTTGCCACCACCCCCAGTACTGGCTGAGGGGTGGTGGCAACACTCACTCTAATAGCGAGTGTTCTATTAAAGTATCTCAGTCAAGCTATTATTGAAGGTCTTGTGATCTCTATTATTCTTTGTGAATAACAGTACTTACAATTCAATACATTACCAAGTACTTACTACAGTGTATGTGTTGTTTACTAGGCACACCAGTATACAGGCATATAGGCTTGTTAGATATGAATTTGTATGCAACCATTCAGTCATTACATGATCTGTGACTCAATTCAATATTTTACATGTACTATCACATAAAGCAGCCAGTTCTGCTGCAATATAGCAATGACCAAAGAGCTATGTGCACAGTTGATTTTTCACATTGTATAATTTTATATATGTGGGAATTTAAAAATAATGCAATATACACACATGTAACTAACTTCTATTGCAGATTGCTTCAATAATCTGATCTGTCAACTTAATTACAGTGGGCAAATCAAAATTTCTTGAATTGAACACAAGTGATGGGTCACTAGCAATGGCATTCAATTCATCAATGTCAGCATTTCCCAATCCTACAGCATAAACTTCATAAATATCAGCTGCATGAAGAGCACGAGCAGCAGCTAGAGTATTTAGTTGATTGGTAGATCTTCCATCAGTTAAAACAATAGCAATGTGAGCACGTGCATCTCTTAATCCCATTGTACCATCTTGTGCACCGGATAGTAGAAGCTCCAAAGCACCTCCTGTATTTGTTGTAGAATCCAAAAATGGTAGGTTTCTAAGAGCTGGTATGAGAGTTGCAGCACTAGTGTGTTCCATCAAGTTAAATTCCAGTCGTACATTTCCACTGAATACTATCACTCCAACAAGGCTATCAACTGGACCAATAGTAAGGGAATTGGTTACATTTACAGTAAATTCTCGTATTATGTCCCATCTGTCTCTTCGAATACTTCCAGAACTATCCAGCACAAAAACTAAATCTATTCCAGCACTGTCACAAGCTGTAAACACAACAACACATAATTTATCTACACACATGGCCACGATGTAAGCTGATTAGTAAAGCAGTTCATAATTAAGCAATCTTTGTAGTCACTTATATGTCTACCCATGCATTCATTGCCATTAGCTACTTGCTATCATAAGGTTGTCTTCAAGCTGTATTGCACTATTATGTTAGCTCTTGAACTTAGTGTTCTGTGAATACAATGTATTTTCTAGTTGCACTGAAGTGCAGTGCAATTGTCATCTCATTTGACTAATTCAGTTATATTTGTTTGTTAAAGTTGGTTTGTTGGTAAAGCTTTCTATTGTGCTTTTCCCAATAAATTCTCTCACAAGACTGCCCTATAGTTTTGTCCACGTAAGTATGGGATGGTTTTCCTTTCAATTTTCTGGTAGTCTACAATGCCTGCACCATTGTTTTTCAGTTGTTAAAAGCCTGTAAAACCTAAAGAGAAAGTACTGTAAATCAGGAAAAATTCGCTGTCAAAAATTTTCGTCACTGGCTGTATTAAAATGACGAATTATTTTTAACTATATAATTAATTGCGCATACAAATAGCTATTAATGCATGGTTATTCTGTCAAAATTTTTTTGTCGATTATGCTAGCAACGAAAATATGCTGCATCAAAATTTTAATAGACGAAAATTTTCTGCACCAAAATTTTCCAGATTTATGGTAGTTCACAAAGTCTAAGCAGAGTCACTTCAGACTGCCAAAAGGAATCCACAAAATTTACCTGTGTGAAAGTTTAATACAAACTTCATTTCACTTTTACTTCTTACTTGCAAGCTGCTTTTACCATTTAACATTTAGCTCATGTGGGGTGCATACAGACAAACATACATACAGTGGGTAGATAGATTGGTAGATAGATACACACAATCTTTTTGGAAAACAATCTCAGTAAACCAGGCGTGGGCACACAGCCAGCTTTCACCCGGCTATGGGAGCATGCCTGGTTTGAAAACTATATGAGAGACATTACCTCTTATAATTATACTGTAAAGCTTCTCGGTTATATTTCTATGTAAACTGTGGGTACTCAACCCATCACCCAAGTATCCAGTATAGCATTATTATTTTACGCTATCAACTTATACTGTAACAAATAAAAGAATGCAGTGTGTGAAACTCACTCAGCATACCCACACAGGAAATTGTTGAAAATTCAACCCTTTGGATTGAATATGGAAATAGTTCTGACCAAAATTACTTGATCAGTGAAAGCTGTAAAATTATGTACCAGCTAAGTTTTATGACTATGTAGCTGTTGGCTTGTTGCTTTAGAACATTAATTTTGAGGAATCTTTTTGATGATAAGAGACTGACTACTGTATTTAGAGTAGCCGACTGTTCTATTAGGATATCACAATCTATTCTATGAAATTAGTGCTCCAATTGTTAAAGGCATGGTTGGTTCAATGCCTTTACTTTATTAATATTGTATTGTGAGAAGTGCATGGGCCAACTAGTTATATACATGCTTTACTCTTTGAGGTTTGTATAGGATCCTAAATTTGGCATGCCAGATGACTGCCTACTTTGTCTACCCTTATGGCCAATCCTGCCTCCTTGTATGGTATACAGTTGGCTTAACTTGCCTCTATTATTTCTTCTTGACTTCACATAGTCACTTATTGTATTTGACACTTGGTGTTACTGTTAAAAAATGGCGATGTATGTTTGACTATAAGTACATTTTGGACTGTTGTGGCATCTCACATAAGCTAAACAAATATCATACCTTTTCTACATATAGCAGCAGTACCACTCCAGGTCCCATCATCTCTAAATGTTCTACTAGTACTGCCTTCTACTTCATAATCATCATCACATGTAAAGGTACAAGTGTCTCCAGGGTTAGCTTCTCCATCATCTCCCAGTGAACAAACAATATCTCCATTATCAGGAGTAGTGAGTGGTGGACATGTGACCACTACAGGTAAAGTATAAACTTGCTAATGTTTGCTTATTTTATGATTTTCCAATCCTTTTCATGTAATTTCACATCCAAAGTTAATTTTGCAATAAGAAAATTTCAGTAATCATTCTAGCAACCAATATTTAGTAAACCATCTATTTTGGCACAGAAACAAAAATCTATCATGAGTTGGCTTTGCTATATGACTCAAATAATTAAACTCTGCCTTATTCTTAATAAACAGGCCTGCAGTGTAGAGTCAAGCTTGCATACTTGCATATATATGCACAAGTCTGATATGAAAGTCAACAACTTAAAATAACTGAAATAGATGTGATCATTTTAGCCAACCTTTTAAAATTAATCCAATGTGGAATGTGCCTTTGTGCTGGTAAACAATTGGTATATGAACAGAAAATAGCTGAGTATGTTGAGTCATGTTGAAAAAGCTTGTTTGATTAATCGTACTTTGCTTGGCAACACTTTTTTTTACAGCCCCAAGGCTGTTTTTGTTTAAGGATATCACACATTTTTGTCACTGAGTAAATCAATCAAGACCAAAAAATTAATGCTTACAGCTATCAGTTTATACAAACTGCCTTTGGCTATCACAACTTCAACAGTTATTGTGTGTATTGTATCATACATAGCTTGGAATAGAAGTAGTATGCATCCCCAAATTCAAAGAATGTAGGGTGGTACAAGTAGGCAGGCACTTGTGGCCTCTGAGCACCACTAAACGATCAACAGTTAGGTAAACATTTTGTTTATCACAACCTGTGCATAGCTCTAGTGCATGCTGTGTTTTGGGAGTGCATGCGGGCCAAGCTGACTCAGGATGTTAACTAAGAGCTTATAAGTGTCTTGTGACATTTATAGCTCCTATTTTCTCTCAGCCTCTAACACTAGTTCCATTCACACTAGATGACAAATTCAAAGTGGCTGAAATACCATGGCACCATGTAGTGATATTAAACAATAATGTGAACAACACGACTATGCAGTAATGCAGTATTGTGTTCACTTAGACAGTTTATCGTAAAATCTAAAAGTAGTTTCTGAACTTCTGCAAGTTATACTTACTTGTAATATTCTGTGTTGGTGTGGGAGTGGAATCTGCTACAGTGACAGTAAACCGTAGTGATGCTTTTTGAGATATTCCATCAGGAGAAAATTCAGCATCAATAAAGTGTGTTCCAGCTGATAAACCTGAAAATGTTTCACCTGTTGAACCTATGAAAAAGATATTAATTAACTGTAGTCCCTTGACATTACAAAGAATTTACACATACATGACTCAAATGTTCCCCCATCCAAGCTACATTGCCATGTCCCTTTAAGATTAGCATATAGCATTATGGTGGCTGTGTCTCCACTGGTAGAAGATGAACCATTGACAAAAATAGATGTAACTAAACAATGAAACAGTATATACATGTAATATGTGTACATGTGCACATACAGCATATCAGTTGACAGTATGAGTTAGGTATAATCAAGCACAAAGTACTTCCAGTGAAACACAAAACACTTACTACAAAATTATTTTCTATATATTGACTGATTGACTTACAACTATGGTTACGGCTGTACCTTTTGGTACACTGCTGTGCATACAATGTGTATCATTTCTTTTTACTGACAGCACAAGTTGGATATTTGTGCGCGGTTTCACTTTGTCATTAATCTACCTTACTCCCTCCAAGGGAAACCAATTAATTGATGTATTATTGCAAAACTAAAAACAGTTTAGCTAAAATAATAGCATAGCAATACTTAGTTTGTTAATTCTAGATGAATTAGCGCTAGCTGCATGGCACCTGGTTTTTAGAAGTAGCATACTATTCTTAGTCTCTGCCATATCCATTGAGTCCAAGTAAAGATCTGTGTGTGTTTAACATGATGGTTTGTTTTCCCATATACACTATTTTTTCCACAGGCCTACATACAACAAACTTTGAGTACTTTTTGGAACTATAACTATGTAATCTTTCATGTTAAGTCTTTCTTTGTGTCCATGACCCATGCATATTACAATATTAACATCTACTTTAAAGCAATTTGCTTCTTGTAGGTTCACTTTGCCATTGATCTTCTATAGTCTCTGCAAGAGAAACCAATGAAAACAACATGGTGATTTGATTGTAGCTGAACTCTCTATGGGGTACCTAACCCTGAATATAGGTATATACATATGTAGGTAGATTTTTGGAGACTCCTTTCAGCAGTTTAATTCAAAACCACTGCAACAGTCAACCATAAGTACACAACCAAGATACTCTACAAGTGTAGTCACCCTCTTGGAACATTCAGCTCTGTCACTCAAAGCGTTCAGCTATAATCAAGTCACCATGTAGAGAGTTCAACTCCAAACAAATTACCCTGTACAGAGTTCAGCTACATAGCAAGTCACCCTAGAGAATTCAGCTAACAACAAGTCACCAGTAGAGAGTTAAGCCACAAAAATATCATCCCATAGAGTGTGCAACTACAATAAAGTTACCCCAAAGAGTTCAGCTATAATAGTAACCCATAGAGAGATCAGCTACAATCAAGTCACCATGTTGTGAGTTCAGCCACAAAAGATCATCCTATATAATTATATTTCAGCCACTAACAAGCCACCCTGTATGTAGAGAGATCAGCCCCAAGTCACTTTTAGAGAGTTAAATTACAAGTAAGTCACCCTGTAGAGAGTTAAGCAATGTTAGAAGTCACCACGTAGACAGTTCAACTTGGAACAAGTCACTCTATAGAGAGTTCAGTCATGTATAAAATCATCCTGTAGATATTTCAGTTATATACACCAAGAGTACATAATGTAGAAAGAAGTGCCTATCTACCATACATCATATTAAATATATCTGCATACACAAATCTCAGTAACATTTAGGTTATCGTAAAAGTGTTTACATCTAGTAATTATAATCTGTATAACACTTATGCACAATACAAGCTTGTGTACATATGACCTGCTATAGACTAATTTGGCACCTTCTTTGAGGATGTTCTAACAGGAAAAGTGTACTTAACACACTCATTTTTGACCTGGTATGACAGTTGGATACTCTCTTTGCACCCTTCACAGGATTCAGTTACATAACAAGTCACCATAATAACTACATGGTAATCAATTTATTCAGTTTCATATTTAAAATCAGGGACGCCAACAAGGGGGAATGTAACTGGGCACTTTGACCTAGGCCCCACTTTGTAAGGGGCCCTCCAGGGGCTGCACAATAGCTATATCCACACATACAATAAAACTGAATGAACATACAACATGCAGTGTAAATCTTCCCTCTAGACTTGAAGACACAGGAAGCCTCAGTAATAGATACAATCTATTAGCCAGCAAGCTCAATAAGATCCATAGCAATAGGCATATTTCCAGGGGTAGCATACCATTTCTCATAATATATCTTATAAGGCGCTTATATAGAGCAGTGTGACACTGTAACTTTTTCATCAAGATCGAGATACTCTAATAGAATAGTCATCCTAATACAGCAGTCAGGAAAATATTCAGCTACTCTAACAAGCTGTAAAATCAGTCTCTCAGAAGGTACAGTGCTTAAAACTGTCCTAGGTATATCTACATGCATTTGGCAAAAATATTACAATAAAATTCAAGCTCAAGATACCCTAATAAAGCAGTCACCCTAATACAACAGTCAAATAAGTATTAATAATTATACTATTGAATCACTCGCATAATCAATCTCAGAGGGTCTAATTTCATGGAGGAGGCATGCCCCCTAGGTTGGCATGCTTTACATGCTAAAGGTAATCTAATCAAAAACAGCCAAGCTATAAAAAAAGGTGCGGCACCTAAAAGGCTATGGTGAAAAAAGATATGAAATCCAAGGTGGCAGCCAAGAAATGGCTGTGATTGTAGGTTAATGGTAAAAATTTTAATAACAACAATTTATGTGAATTTGTGTTTCGGCACCAAATTCATCTGAATTGTTGTTATTGAAATTTTTACCATTAACCTACCATTACAGCCATTTCTTGGCCACCACCTTGGATTTCACATCTTTTTTCACCATGGCCTTTTAGGGGCCACACCTTTTTTTACAGCTTGGTTGTTTTTGATTAGATATCATTTCTTTTTGTATTTATGTACCCCAAAGCCGGCCATAGGCTGGCTTTGGGGCTTTTTAACCTATCCTTTTTCTTTACCACAGGAAGAATAAAAAGACAAAGCAGATTTTTAATACTTCAACTGCTTTTGATTTTATCAGTAATTTTACAAATTATATACATATATTTATTGCATGTCTATTATTCCCACTGCTTGAAGTTTCTTAGTTTACTAGAGTGGTATATCCACAGTATATGGAACAGTTAATTGTTAGGAATTTTAGTAGCTTTTCAGTAAACCTGCATTCACTGATGTTTACTGAGAGTTTAAAATTTAGTAAAACAATTATGTTCCATATACTTAAAGTTACTGACATTTTACTATCAGTATAACTGGATACAACTACAGTAAAGCAGCTTAACAAATTAGTAAACTAAGAACCTTCAAGTAGTGTCCCTACTGGATAACTTGTTCGAATCTGATCTCTCTACTTAGGGACTTGAAATGTAGCTGAACTCTCTACAGGGTGATTTGCTTGTAGCTGAACTCTACACAGGATTCTCTCTAGAGGGTGAATTGTTTCTAGTTGATCTCTTTACAGGGTGATTTATTTGTAGCTGAACTCTCTACAGGGTGATTTGTTTCTGCTGATCTCTCTACAGTGTGATTTGTTTGTAGTTGAACTCTCTACAGGGTGATTTGTTTGTAGCTGAACTCTCTACAGGATGGTTTCTTTGCAGCTGGTCTCTACAAGGTGACTTGTTTCTAGCTGATCTTTCTACAAGGTAACTTCTCCTATTACAGGGTGATTTGTATCTAAAGCTGAACTATTTACAGGATGATCTGTTTGTAGCTGAAATCTCTACAGGATGATTTGTTTCACTTTGTAGTTGAATTCTCTACAGGATGACTTGTTTCTATATAGCTGATCTCTCTATAGGGTTACTAACTTGTTTCTAGCTGAACTCTCTACAGAGTGGGTTCTTTGTAGCTAAACCCTCTACAAGGTGACTTCTTCTAGCTGTTCTCTCTATAGGGTGACCTGATCTCTCTGCAGGGGGTGATTTGTTTGTAACTGATATCTGTACAGGTAGATTTGTTTGTAAGTGAACTCTCTACAAGGTGATTTGTTTGTAGATGATTTCTCTACAGGGTAATTTGTTTGTAGCTTAACTCTCTACAAGGTGATTTGTTTGTAGCTGAACTCTCTACGGGTGATGTGTTTCTAGCTGATCTCTCTACAGGGTGATTTATTTTGTAGCTGCACTCTCTACATAGTGATTTTTTTTCTAGCTGATCTCTCTACAGGGTGATTTTTTTGTAGCTGAACTCTCTACAGGGTGATGTGTTTCTAGCTGATCTCTCTACAGGGCAATTTTTTTTTTGTAGCTGAACTCTCTACACAGTGATGTGTTTCTAACTGATCTCTCTACAGGGTGATTTGTTTGTAGCTGAAGTCTCTACAAGGTGTTTTGTTTGTAGCTGATCTCTCTACAGAATAATTTGTTTGTAACTGAACTCTCTACAGGGTGATTTGCTTGTAACTGAATCCCCTATATTGTGTCTAGTTTCTAGCTGATCTCTCTACAGGGTGATTTGTACAGGGTGATTAGTAGTGTCTCATTATTGATTTTCATCATTTTGGTTTTTGCATATTTTTAAACTGTTTAGAAAGCCATAAATGTGTTAAATTCCAGCAGCACAATAATTATTGTTAGCATGCACAAAGGTGCTTGACAGACAGCCACTTTTCAAGTAAGTTTGCATGCAAGTGTTCTGTTAAACAGGAATGTCACTATAGTGACTCTCGTTACATGCATGTGTTCAAACGCATAGATCTCGAAAATGAACTATCCGAATATATGGTTTGGATTATGCTACTCTGTGGTTAATGGATATTATCCTAAGCTTTATCCGAGAATTGTAGCATAACCGATTGTGATATAAGGTGAATCTGCATTTGAAAGAATTTTCAGCTGTTTCTAAGACACCAATTATGATGATACTACCTGTCACAAAGGAAAGACGAAAATAATAAAGAATAAGTTATATGATATTGTATTGTAGATCTATCTTTTGTGAGTATATAGTTTTATGCAAACCTCAGGGGAATACACGGGTTAACAGGTCCCAAAGTTTTGTATTTCAAAATGTGTATTTTACGCTTCATTTTTAAGAATCAAAGCCACTATAGTGGCATTTGGGGCCAAATGGTTTGAACTTTTCCAGCTACTTTATATTTTCCAATTCTTCTACAAGATTCCACTTCCTCTGTTTACCATGTAAGCATTTAACAATTCACCATTATAGGTTGTTTTGTCAATGGTATCTTTTTCTGGAATTCTGTCCCACTTGATATATTTACTATCTGTACCTCATCAATCCCCCCTTAGACATGTGTTGTAGAAGTCTCCATGTACTGTAACAAAGCATCTGTAGTATAAGTTTTTGTTATTTAACTTTTTAAAACTAATACAGTTTATATAGTTTGTGGTGTTTTGTTTGTTTTTGTATCTCTGATTTTTGTAGGTAATACTAGCTATAGGCTTTGCCTTTTATACTCATCTCACCCTTTGTGGTGAAACAAATCAAAAGGTATGTGGCTCCTCCACAAAGGGGTGGGGAGTAGGAAAGTTTTTTTGCTCCAAATGCCCCATCACAAAGATTTTAACTTCTCTTCTAACTGGAGGTGGGGAGTATGAATGTTTTTTTTGCTCCAAGTTTTTTTTGCGCCAAATTCACCAAGATTTTGCATGCTTCACGTGCAAAATCTTGGCTTTCATTGATCTGTACTTGCTTTCCATCCCCTTTTGCATCAGTTGTGTTTGTGGTAATTAAAAATCACCACCTCCAGTTAAAAGTACTGACTTTATGACTCAGTTTAGTATTTTAGACCTAAAGAATGAGAATTGTACAAATTTTGGATCTAGTCTCACAGTTTTAATTCTACACTTCTTAAACTTTGTCATCTGCTACCTAAGTATGTTTGTAACAAAAGTATGGTAGTACTTTTCTGAAGTATTTTATCAATTGAGCTATTGAACTCTTTAAATTTTCTATGAAAAACAGTTATCTCCTCTTTTGAAGCCATAGTAGTCATTACTAAAAATCTGTTTCCATACTTTTAAAAATAATGTTATTACAAGCCACTGCAAGAATTTTTGGGGAGTTTCACAATTAGCTGTAGGAGGAGAATCGATTTTAGTGTTAAAATTACAGTGTTTTGTAACCATGCCATAATTTGTACATACTTAGAGGATTTCACTCAGATTTGCACTAAACAGAAGTTCATTGTCTCAATTACAACATGTGTTATTCATCAGGTGGAGAACAGTATCTGTGTTGGTTTTACAGCTTCATATAAAACACATAATTTTATTCACGGAAGCCATAGGACATAGTTGCTTGCCCCTTAAATCAAGACACACGATAGTGTGTCGTGCGGCCCAAGAAGCCGGCGCGCCACACCGTGAGTATATTAACAGGAAGAAAGAAAACGCAATTTTCACACCTATGTAGCTCTGTGATCCCTTATCCGATTGGAACCAAATTTGCTGGAGACGTGCCGCCCAGTTAGGGTAGTCAACATACCAAATTTGAAGAAAATCGCTCCAGCCATTTCCGAGATACGAGCGAACAAAATTTCGTTTTAATTTCTTCGTTTTCTTCTTCTTCTTCTTCTTCTTCTTCATCATCATCTTCTTCATTTCGCACACTTCGCAAAATTCGCCATAAAACACGAATGCGTGTTCAGATTTGGCTGAAATTTGGCACACTTAAAGGGCTCATTAAGGCGGATCTCCGTACCAACTTTGGTAGGAATCCGATGAACATTCACGGAGTTATGACCGATTATTTGCGTAAAATAAGGTCGAAGGTCTGTCACGCAGTTGAAAATTAATATGTAGATGGAGCAACCATCGTAGGAGTTCCTTTTTGTGGTTTGAAAGGAATCGGGATAAAGACCATGGAGATATGACACGAAACCCAACCTGTGTCAAAATTACGCGATCGATTTTTATGAATAAAAAAAACTATTAGTTTTCGTATCTACCAGGCAAACCGCTTAGAGCAACGAGCTGAAAATCAGTATGTAGCTGGAATAATCATCATAGAAAGTCCTTGCAGTAGTACAGGAGAATCGGATTACAAATCACTGAGTTATGATTCGAAAGGCAACTAGGTGCAGCAAATGCGAGATCGAGATACTCTAATAGAACAGTCACCCTAATAAAGCATTCAGCTGCATTTATAATTTACTCAGTTATATTACATTGTAAGTTATTCTGTAGGGAATTCAGCTACAAACAAGTCACCCTGTAGTCAGATCAGCTAGAAGAAGGTACCTAATAGAGAGTTCAGCTACAAATAAGCCATCATGTAGAGAGTTCAGCTCAAATAAATCACCCTGTAGAGAATTCAGCTACAAATAAAAATTGCCCTGTAGAGAGATCAGCTAGAAGAAGTTACCTTGTAGAGAGTTCAGTTACAAAGAAACAATCATCCAAAGAGTTTAGCTACAAACAAATCACCCAGTAAAAAGTTCTGCTATGAACAGATCACACTGTAGAGAGTTCAGTTAGAAACAAGTCATCCTGTAGAGAGATCAGCTAGAAGAAGTCACCTTGTAGAGAGTTCAGTTACACAGAAACTATCATGCAAAGAGTTTAGCTGCAAACAAATCACCCAGTAGAAAGTTCCGCTATTAACAGATCACACTGTAGAGAGTTCAGTTAGAAACAAGTCATCCTGTAGATAGATCAGCTAGAAGAAGTCACTTTGTAGAGAGTTCAGCTACAAAGAAACCACCATGTAAAAGAGTTCAGCTGCAAACAAATCACCTGTAGAGAATTCAACTACAAACAAATCACCTGTAGAAAGATCAGCTAGAAGAAGTTACCTTGTAGAGAGTTCAGCTACAAACAAATCACCATGTAGAAAGGTCAGTTACAAACAAGTCACCCTGTAGAGAGATCAGCTAGAAACAAGTCATCCTGTAGAGAGTTCAGCTAGAAGAAGTTACGTTGTACAGAGTTCAGCTACAAAGAAACTACCTGTAGAGAGTTCAGCTGCAAATAAATCGCCCTGTAGAGAGTTCAGCTACAAACAAATCACCCTGTAGAAAGATCAGCTAGAAGAAGTTACCTTGTAGAGAGTTCAGCTACAAACAAATCACCATGTAGAAAGGTCAGCTAGAAGAAGTTACCTTGTAGAGAGTTCAGCTACAAACAAATCACCCTGTAGACAGTTCAGCTACAAACAAGTCACCCTGTAGAGAGATCAGCTAGAAACAAGTCATCCTGTAGAGAGTTCAGCTAGAAGAAGTTACATTGTAGAGAGTTCAGCTACAAAGAAACTACCATGTAGAGAATTCATCTACAAACAAATCACCCTGTAGAAAGATCAGCTAGAAGAAGTTACCTTGTAGAGAGTTCAGCTACAAACAAGTCACCCTGTAGAGAGATCAGCTAGAAACAAGCTACCCGTAGAGAGTTTAGCTAGAAGAAGTTACATTGTAGAGAGTTCAGCAGTTTAGCTGCAAACAAATCTCCCTGTAGAGAATTCAGCTACAAACAAATCACCCTGTAGAAAGATCAGCTAGAAGAAGTTACCTTGTAGAGAGTTCAGCTACAAACAAATCACCCTGTAGAGAGTTCAGCTACAAACAAGTTATCCGGTAGAGGGATCAGCTAGAAGGATCACCTTGCAGAGAGGTCAGCTACAAAGAAATCACCCTGCTTCATCTTTTCTTCTTCCTGTAGTAAAGAAAAAAATGACAGGTTAAAAAGCCCTAAAGCCGGCCATAGGCCGGCTTTGGGGTATACAAATGCAAAAAGAAGTGAAATCTAATCCAAAACAGCCAAGCTGTAAAAAAAGAGTGCGGCCCTGAGAAAGGCTATGGTGAAAAAAGATGTGAAATCCAAGGTGGCGGCCAAGAAATGGCTGTGATGGTAGGTTAATGGTAAAAATTTTAATAACAACAATTCAGTGAATTTGGTGCCGCTTGGTCTTGGCACAAAATTCACTTGAATTGTCGTTATTAAAATTTTTACCATTAACCTACCATCACAGCCATTTCTTGGCCGCCACCTTGGATTTCACATCTTTTTTCACCATAGCCTTTCTGAGGGCCGCACACTTTTTTTACAGCTTGGCTGTTTTGGATTAGATTTTCTTATTGCAACTTTTTAGTTGTGAAAATATACAAAGAAGTAATTTGGAAATAAGTAAATACAGGTACAGTGAAACCTCTCTAGTATGGAAATTTTGGGACCAAGAATATTTGGTCACTTTTTGCTGTGATATAGAGGTTTTCCTTTTTCAGAGGTAATAAATGTGTTAACCAGACCTGTTGGGACCAAAAAGTGTGTTCTTATTATGGGCAACCTTCCTTATTCCACCATTTTGTAGCTATTCCCTTGTTTCACTACTTTTTTCCTTGGTCCCTAATCCAATTCCTACTTTTTCATTCTTTCTACTTGTTTGTTTAATTTTTAATAACGACACATTTAAGGAAAGAATTGCACCAGAAATTCCATAAAATTAATTTTGCATCAGAATGCGTGCCCCAACAATCAATAATGTGATGATAAAGGAGGTAGCCACTACACTTTGTTTCAAGCTATCCATCACCCATTTCATAGTAGTACAAATGAATAAAACAGTAAGAGAAGCATCTCTACAATCAATCTGGAAAATACAAGCGATTAGCCAACACAGCCACAGGGAAGCTGCATTGCATTGTCGCAAACTGACACCTTGCATTGTCAGCAAAAAGAAATGGAACACAAAGGAGGACAAGGGCAAGTCCATGATGCATGTATTTTACATACTAAGGTTGGCAAAAAGGCATATCTCGGGATGAAGCAATGTCTAACAGTGAAGAAATCAAGCCTATAGCCTTATCCATTGTCAAGTTATGCTTGACTGGAGGCATCAGTCAGTCAGCATAAAATTCTGTTGAATAGAATTTTTTTCCATAGAACATTTTGGAAAGGTTTGGGGTTGGTCTGAAAACATTTTTTGGCTTGGCTGTGCCTAACCAATACAGCTAAGTTGTCATGAAGGGAAATTGAGGCTGGTTTTAGGGTGATATTTTTGGCTGGAAGCCCAGTTCTGCATGATCCCTATACTACTAGTATTTTTAAAGATTGCTAATTTAAAAATGAAGTAGGGATCTATGCAACAAAAAGTAGTGAAACAAGAGAGGAATGATGATGTTACAGCATAGCTAGGTGGGAAGTCCCTGCTTTGGTATTGAACAAAATAATAATAGCTAATATGCCAAAGTAGGGACTTTCCCACTGAGCTATGCTGTAACACCATCATTCATCTCTTGTTTCACTACTTTTTGTTGCACAGATCCCTATTTCATTTTTAAATTAACAATTTTAAAATACTAGTTTGTTGTATTAGAGTATATCTCAGGTCAGCCAAGGGGTGAGCAGCTAGCTAGACCAATAAGGAGTGAGGTGATCTTGTTTACTGTTAAGAAAATAGCTAGATTGTTAAGAGGCGCAGTCTCCATACTCTTTCGCTATTAGTCCACGATCTTTAATAATTATTGATGGGCTGGTTTCCTTTACTCCTTTAATATTTTCAGCCACAGGAGGAATTGCTAATGAAGCAACCATGTTTTACAAACACCTTGCTTCCTTGTTATCGGATAAATGGGTCTCAAATTGGGGTGGATCCAGTGCTGCTTTGTCTTTTTCACTTCTGAGGTCAGCAATTAGATGTCTGAGGGTTCTAGATCCTCTTTGGCCACTCTTTAGGTTGAGGCAAGACTCCCATCAATTATACAGAAAATCTTATTGCCTTTTTTTCTTTGTACTTTTTAATTTGTTGTTCTTGTTATTTTATTGATTGTGAAGACAAAAAAATTGATGGCATGGTTGCGAACCTATCGCGAACGGGATCCCAGTCGCGAACTTGCAGATATCTAGATAGTATATCTCTTATGGTAGCACCAGGACTGAAGCACTTCTGAAATTCAGCTCGGAAATAATTCTGTGGCGTCTAAATATGTTGGTGTTGATACAGAAATTAACACCTCCATATGGTTTCATTGGATGAAGAAGAAGACAAACAGCCTGATTGAAGATAAAAGAAAAAGCAAGACGCAGACAGCCTACACTCGTCGGAACCCCAAAAGGAACATCCCACTGGTGAGTTTGTTATTGTGGTATAAAATGGTGGCCGTGCGCTGCTTCCTTTAGCCTTGCGACTGTGGTCAGTGAAACAGGCAGTGAGTGAGGCAGTGAGTCTAAAATTCAAGTTTTGGTGATTTTTTAAAATTCTGTATCCAGCTACCTGTGTTTTGTTATATTTAATGCTGTTTTTTTTATATTATATGGACTAGTACTATTCCATAAAGGTGATTTTCGTCACACAAAATGTCTCTACGGTGATTTTTAAAGGTAGAATTTTGGGCGGCGCACGAAATTTTCAAATGGATCCCTACTTAAACACTACAACCATACCATTTGATACAGTACTATATACCGTACTGTATGATATCAATACACACATCAATACAGAATATAGCATGTGCGCACATTGATTAGCTGATCACTATACTCAAGGCAACAGAGGTGCTATTATTGAAATCATTCTGTGACAAAAATTGCATCTGTCACAAATATGCCAAACACTCTTGTCTACATAACAACCCAGACTCTCACTTGGCTAATGCAATCATACACAATTAACACATTTGACATAAACCCAGGGACTCGGTGCAGTCAGGCTGCTTGATATGACTAAGAATTTGTTAAAGTAATAGAAATGCAGCAGCTAGCTTCCTCACTAAGGCAGACGCAGGTGTACTTATAGCACCTACAGTATCCAGCAATGTCCTGGCCATGGGCTGCCAAATTTAACCTCAAACTATGCATAGCTCTAGTGCATGCTGTGTTGCGGGAGTGCATGCCGGCCAAGCTGACTTAGGATGTTAACTAAGAGCTTATAAGTGTCTTGTGGCATTTATAGCTCCTATTTTCTCTCAGCCTCTAACACTAGTTCCATTCACAAATTCAAAGTGGCTAAACTACTATGACACCATGTAGTGATATTAAACAATAATGTGAACAGTACAACAAAGCAGTAATGCAGTATTGTGCTCACTTGGACAGCTTATCATAAAATCTACTGTACTCAAATCAAACTCTTGATCAGATTCCACTGGAGAACACCGAACATCCAGGGTATGGTTATCACAATCCAGATCATAAAATGTATCACCAGATTGGCCTGATTAACATACAGTATGTAAGTATTAATTACAATGCATGATATTAACCAGATTCATACATACATTGCATATAAGGTCCACCATCCAAACTGCAAGTGAATGTTGATGGAATAGAGACAGTCAATGTAATGGTAGCATTTCTCCCCCTGATTGATAAGGATATGCTGGCTGATTCTGTTTGCATTTAAAATGAAAGTAGTTTCTGAACTCCAGCAAGTGATACTTACTTGTAATCGGTGTTGGTGTGGGAGTGGGGTCTGCTACAGTGATAGTAAACCGTAGTGATGCTTTTTGAGATATTCCATTAGGAGAAAATTCAGCATCAATAATGTGTGTTCCAGCCGATAAACCTGAGAATGTTTCACCTGTTGAACCTATGAACAAGATATTAATTAACTGTAGTCCCTTGACATTACAAAGAATTTACACATACATGACTCAAATGTTCCCCCATCCAAGCTACATTGCCATGTCCCTTTAAGATTAGCATATAGCATTATGGTAGCTGTGTCTCCACTGGTAGAAGATGAACCATTGACAAAAATAGATGTAACTAAACAATGAAACAGTATATACATGTAATATGTGTACATGTGCACATACAGCATATCAGTTGGCAGTATGAGTTAGGTATAATCAAGCACAAAGTACTTCCAGTGAAACACAAAACACTTACTACAAAATTATTTAGTAGAACCTTCTATATATTGACTGATTGACTGGCTAATTCAGAGAAGCATAACTCAATGACAACTATGGTTACTGCTGTACCTTTTGGTACACTGCTGTGCATACAATGTGTATCATTTCTTTTTGCTGACAGCACAAGTTGGATATTTGTGCATGGTTTCACTTTGCCATTGATCTACCTTACTCTCTCCAAGGGAAACCAACTAATTGATGTATTATTGCAAAACTAAAAACATTTTAGCTAAAATAATAACATAGCAATACATAGTTTGTAAATTCCAGATGAGTTAGCTAGCTGCATAGCACCTAGTTTTTAGAAATAGCATACTATCCTTAGTTTCTGCCATATCCATTGAGTCCAAGTAAAGATCTGTGTGTGTTTAACATGATGGTTTGTTTTCACATATACACTATTTTTTTCCACAGGCCCACATACAGTGAACTATGAGTACTTTTTGGAAATATAACTACATAGTCTTTCATGTTAAGTCTTTCTTCATGTCCCTGACCCATGCATATTGCAATATACTTTAAAGCAAATTTGCTTCTTGTAGGTTCACTTTGCCACATAATGTTTATTGTAGCTATTACGAGTGTTTAAAGAGTTCAGCTATATTACAAGTAACCCCATAGAGAGATCAGTTACAATCAAGACACCATGTTGTGAGTTCAGCTACAAAAGACCATCCTGTATATATTTCAGCTACTAACAAGTCACCCTGTATGTAGAGAGATCAGCCCCAAGTCACTTTTAGAAAGTTAAATAACACCCTGTAGAGAGTTCAGCAATGTTAGAAGTCACCATGTATACAGTTCAACTTGGAACAAGTCAACCTGTAGAGAGTTCAGTCATGTATAAAATCACCCTATAGATAATTTAGCTACAAACACTAAGAGTACATAATGTAGAAAGAAGTGCTTATCTACCATACATTATTAAGAATGAGCCTGTAAAGTATATCTGCATACGCAAATCTCAGTGACATTTAGGTTATCGTAAGAGTGTTAACATCTAGTAATCATCATCTGTATAACACTTATGCACAATGCAAAGCTTGTGTGCATAGGACCTGTTATAAACTAATTTAGCATCTTCTTTGAGGATGTTTTAACAGGCAAAGTGTACTTAACACACTCATTTTTGACCTGGTATGACAGTTTGATACTCTCTTCCCCCATTATTCACTCTTGACAGCACCTTGTACAGGGTTCAGTTGCATAACAAGTCAGTGTAATAGCTACATGGTAATTTATATTCAGTTTCATATTTATAATCAGTGTTGCTAACAGGAGGGGCATTTTGACCTGGGCCCCACACTGTAAGGGGCCCCAAGGGGGTCTCCAGGGGCTGCACAATAGCTATATCCACACATACAATACAATTGAATGTACATACAGCAGTGTAACTCTTCCCTCTAGACTTGAAGACACAGGAAGCCTTAGAAATAGATACCATCTATTAGCCAACAAGTTCAATAAGATCCATAGCAATAGGCATATTTCCAGGGGTAACAAACCATTAATATTTTATCATAATATACCTTACAAGGCGCTTATATACAGCAGCGTGACACTGTGACTTTTTCATCAGGATCGAGATAGGTATATGTCCTAGGTATATGTACATGCATTTGGCAAAAAGGTTTCTATAAACTTCAAGCTCAAGATACTCTAATAGAGCAGTCACCCTAATACAACAGTCAAATGAACATTAATAATTATACTGTGATAAACTATTGAATCACTCTCATAATCAATCTCAGAGGGTATAATTTCCTGGAGGGGCGGATGTGCCCCCTAGGTTGGCATGCTTTGCATGCTAAAGGTAATACCTTTATCAGCTATAGGGGCCCCACATTCTAAATTAATTTGCTCTGAACCTCCTAAATTCTCTCAGTAGCCCTGCTTAAAATAGACACACAGTTGTACACCAATACTCAGTGATTCCTGTGGTAAAGAGAAAATAACAAGTTAAAAGGAAGTCACAAAGCTGGAGCTTGATACATGGAGTGAATATGGCAATGTCAAAACAACCAAGCTTTGAAATAGGACACATGTGCAATCAAATATGATTACCAAAAATGGCTGCAATGATGCTAATACCAATCATTTTTAATGGTGTAATTATTGAAAATGATCAGCATTAGCATTACTACAGCCATTTCTTGATTGCCACTGTTGATTTACAACTTGGGTCATTTTGGAAGGCTGCACCATTTTTTCACAGCTTAGCTGTTTTGGTATAGATTACAAATCAACTGACATAATACCATTGCAGCCATTTCTTGGCTACCACCTTTGATATTATATCTTTCTTATGCTAGCCTACAGTATTTTTAAAAGACTGCACCCTTTTAATAGCTTGGCTGTTTTGTATTAGGTAGACATCGTTTCTCTTTGAGTTTGTACAGCTATGGTGGCTTTTGTCTCTTTTTTTTTTCCTACAGGACTGAATGAAAAACTTGATTTTGAGATACATTTGTGCTCTTTTACAATGTACTCCTGTTTTGCTTCCTTTGAGGTACAGTTTCAATAGTATACATGGATAAAAAAACCTTTTTAAACTGCAGTAGACAAGAAATGTACATACCTAATATACAAGTAATGTCAGTACCACTCCAGCTTCCATCATCTCCACATGTTCTACTGGTACTATCTCCTAGTTCATAACTATCATCACATGTGAAGGTACAAGTGTCTCCAGGATTAGTTTCTCCATCATCTCCCAGTGAACAATCAATACCTCCGTTAACAGGAGCAGTTAATGATGGACATGTTACCACTACAGGTAAAATAGCAAACTGTTTTATATTTGTGTATTTCCAAATTACTTCTATATAGATTTTCACACCTATCACCTAAGTTAGTTGACCATCCATTTTGGCACAGAAACAAAATCAAATAACACTATTACAAGGTGACTTTACTATACGGCTCTAACCAGGAGCTTATGAGCCGCCAAAGGCGGCGAAGGAGTATAAAACTGAGTTTCATGACAATCCAAATTACGTTACTGTGTGTGTTTTACGTCACATGCAAATGATGCTCCAGTCACACGAAGTAGAGACGAGTTCGCTACCATCGAAGAAGAGAAAGACCTCGAGGAAGACTCAGCCAGCTTTACCATTGCCATGTGTCACTGGTCACATGTAATTTTGTTTACGGCTTCAAATACCAAGATTTTACTTTCCTTATATGGAAACTAATCGGCGATTGATTTGGATTGTGATGGCACCTGGCAGGCAGTGTAAGTTTCATGATCCGCAGCTCATAAACTCCTACTCTAACAATTACTCCACTAACTCTGCCGTAGTCTTAACAGACAGATCTGCAGTCTAGAGTTGCAACAGTGGGTCCACAATAGGGCATTTAGAGTAAATGCACCTCCCACCCGTTTTTGGAAGAGCTACATTTTTTCACCACAAAGGGTATAACGTGAGTACAAAGGTACAGTAAAAGCCTACAGGAGTATAACCGAGTATTACCTACAAAAAATGCAAGATACAAAAACAAAATTTAGATAATGGTATGCATAATATGCTTTGATCTTTGGAAGATAGTGAACTATACTAAGAGATCTATTAGCAGGTCCTTAAAGTGGTTAGAAACTAGGGTTGGGCAATACAATTATCACATGTATTTAGCCTTCACATAAGCAATATTTATCGCATTTTGCAATAATTACCACATACATCATCTAATTTGTATCTATTCTGGGCCTCATATTTGATACAGCTAGTTCTTGTATACTATTGCTAACGGCCGTGTCAGTATGTAGGTAAAATTATTAATAAAAAACTTCGTTTGTAAAATGATTCTCAATGAATACAGGAGCCTAAAGGTGCATAGGAGCGTGATGCTAGTGTTAAGTGTTTCAACTTTTGACTAATTAATTAAACGTCAAGTCCATATAGGGCATTCATTCTATATTCACTGCTGCTCAGTGGTTTATTCACTTTATTGCATCATCACTTCAAGCTGTTTATGATACTGGTTTTTCAAAGGAAGCCATGATGAGTCTAAGTGCTTGTTTGCTACTAAAAGAGCCTGAACAACTCTTAACAATGAACTAAGTAACCATTTTGTAAGCTATCTGTGCTGTAGAGGACCAGAAACAGAACTTCACTGAAATTTATGTAACAACTTTAAACATGCTGTAGGAGCAGGTGTCCTACAGACCTTCAGCACTTGTGCTGTAAAGTCTTAAATATATATAAAAATAATAAATAAAATCATTCTTTTAACTACCCAGTCTACCCTACCAGTATTACTGACACTCTATGACTACATATTAAATGCTAGCACCTGTTGACATAACCAGGAATACTCTCTATAAGGACATGTGGTTGCAAAGACATTTCATAAAAGATGAAACACAGCTATATCCTGAGTGTTACACTCCTTTGCGCCTTGCAGTGCTTATGAGTTCCTGGGGAAAACAAGGACATTACAGACTTTCCCACTTTCCTACTGTCTAGTTGTGTTTCAATTTTCAAATGCAATATTTCAATAATTGCATTAAATGGCTCATGCAATAATTGCATATTACAAATTAAATATCGCCCACCCTTATTAGAAGCCTGCTAGCAGGTTTCTAACCAACTTGATAGAGACCTTCCAGCAGTGCATATCTCATTTTCGATCATTGATTTGCTATGTTCTTCCGAGCATATTCAGGCTAATAGCCCACAGCTGGCAACCAGCTGTCCAAGCCAATGCATTCCTTTATGAGCTTGCCAAAAAGAATTGAGGTAGAATTTAACAATAATCATTGTAATTATTATTTGTTATGACAAATGGACAAATCCAGCGATATCATGGAAAATTCTGTTTAGAGCTCGTGTGTGTAGTAAATTAGTAAATGTTTTATGGCTGTTTCTTCTATAAGACTAGTAGCCAAGACCTAGATGAGTAAACTTCCTTGTGGAATAGTTTTTTTTGTTATGTGCAATGTGGGTGTGGTCCATAATCAAGCCATCACTATCCCAACACTCAAGCTTCATCTTAGAACTGTAACAGTTTCTATACACCTGTTCTTCACACTGCTGTGATGCCATGGACACTCAACAACTTATAACATTTCTTGTTGACACACTTAACCATGTATTTCATTATATAGCACTGCTCTCAGTTCAACTTCTAAAAAGCAGTGAGAAGGTGCGAGCTTTGATTTCTCCAGCTTTCAACAAACAAATACATGTTCAGTCTTTTACGCTTATTGTATTATAACAATGTACGATGACTTTAAAATAACATATCTGATCCCACAATGACTCCATCTATATACTCATACAAATGATACTATTATCTACATTGGTTAGGAACCATGCCCCGAGAACCTCCTCACCTATACAAAGCACAACAAACCACAGCAGTACAAAACAATTAAATATCAAACACTTACTTATTTTATACAACACATGTCTAAAAGGCAATTGGTCAGGTACAGAGAGTATATCATGCAGGACAGAATTCCACAAAAAGAAGTGACTATTGAGCTATCGATGCATGAAAATGGCATTTCTAGGTTCCTGTAAAATACACACTTGTCTGTTGTGTGCTTGCACTGGCTGTACTCGGCAGCACAACACACTATTGTGTGTGTTGATCACATCATCTTCAGTTAATTTAAAACCATAGACTCCTACATCAGATTTGTACATACTTCATATGTATATATATACACGCCTACATTTGAAAGCGTAACTCAGGGGCGGACCCCGGAGCAGGCAAAAGAAGGGCACAAACAAGCAAAGTTTTATGGGGATGAGGAGAGTGTTAGTTGCTGTATTACCCATGTAGAAGGTTCAGCTCCAAACAAATCACTCTGTATAGACTTCTATTATGATTAAAGTACTTGGTAAAGGCAGAGCCTGTATACCAGAAGGCCTTATAAAGGCCTAAGATGTTTATAATTATTAACTGCACTAAGTATGTTTGAAAAGTAGGAGAAAGAAAAAATCCATGACTGGACCTGGGCAGCCTCGAACCTGCAGCCATCCAATTAATGCTTGAACGCTTACAGGAGTCGGGATATTTTCTTCTTACTATTTTCATGTATTTGTATCCATAGGAACCTAGAGAGTGACTTATTATCTCTAAGTACCCCACTTCAGCTACATAACAAGTTGCCTAGAGGATTCAGCTAACAATACGTCATCCTATAGAGAGTTCAGCCACAAACAAATTACCCTGCAGAGGATGCAGTTACCAAAAAGCCCCCCTGTAGAGTTCAGTTATGTTACAAGTCACCCTGTAGAGAGATCAGCTACAATAAAGTCACCCTGTAGAGAGATCAGCTACAATAAAGTCACCCTGTAGTTAGATTAGCCACTAAAGACCACTCTGTAAAAATTTCAGCTACGCACAAGCCACCCTGTATAGAGATGAGCTGCACTCAAGTCACCTTGTAGATAGTTCAACTATGAGCAAGTCACCCTGTAGACTGTTCAGATTCAAACAAGTCACCCTGTACAGAGTTCAGCTCCAAAAAGTCACCATGTAGACAATTCAGCTATACATAACACCAAGAGTAGATAATGCAGACAACTACCATATAAGAATGAACAATCTGCATACACATGCATGAAAATCATGTTCCCTTGGTTCCTGTAAATTATGCACACTTGTTTGGTCGTGCTCATGGACACATTGGCTTTCCTTGACCCTCACTTGGCACAGTTTAAATATGCAAATAGATCAACACACTTGGCAACCCAGGGCCTAGCTGGGCACAGTTAAGCTGCTTGATATGACCAACGATTTGTTGAAGCAATAGAGATGTAGTAGCAAACTTCCTCACCAAGGCCAATACAGGTCCACTTAGCACCTACAGCTGCATCCAGCCATGTTGTGGGTTGCCCAATTTAACCCCAAACATTAGTGCATGCTGTGTTTCGGGAGTGCATATGGGCCAAGCTAACTTGGAGCTTATAAGTGTCTTGCGGCATTTATAGCTCGTGATAGTAATTAATTAAAACTGAGTAATAATAATCCCCTCAAAAACACCTTTGCTGTAAAAAAAAGGTGCGTCCAAGAAACTACAAGTATCTGTAATCCCATGTAAGCTCAGCTGTTGAAAAAGACTACTGGTAACTGAAAGAGCTGATATCCAAGAATCAATGTTACTACAACTGACTATGATTACCAAAGATATACCAAGTCCATGCAAGAATACCTTGGCTGTAACACAGGCAAATAAAATTAACTGGCAACTAAAACAGCTGATATCTGAAGTGGCCAAGAATAAAAGTTAAGTTGATACAATTAACTACAATTATTAACTTGCAACATTAAATCCTAATCATTCAACTGTGTTCTATACATTCACCCTTACTACATCCTAAATTAATTCTTTGTAACTCTAATTGGCTGGTAATTTGGCCGCCTTTTTCAATAGTCAGAACACAGTTGAATGATCAAGATTTAATGTTGCAAGTTAATAATTGTAGTTAGTTGTATCAACTTAACGTTTATTCTTGGCCACTTCAGATATCAGCTGTTTTAGTTGCCAGTTAATTTTATTTGCCTGTGTTACAGCCAAGGTATTCTTGCATGGACTTGGTAAATCTTTGGTAATCATAGTCAGTTGTAGTAACATTGATTCTTGGATATCAGCTCTTTCAGTTACCATGCAGTTCATTTCATGGAGTCTTTTTGAACAGCTGAGCTTACATGGGATTATAGATACTTGTAGTTTCTTGGACGCACCTTTTTTTTACAGAAAAAGGTGTTTTTGAGAGGATATCACAAATTTTTGTCAGTTATATAATTTATAGACTCAATGTTCAAGCCATGGGAGTATATGATGAATTCTGCCTTGTAGAGGTGTTGCAATTAACCAAGCACAAATCTGCTGATAAGTTGTGTGCATATAACATGCAATCCTATAGTAGCTGTTAATTTTTATTAGGACAAGATCCAGTGGAAATTACTGCAATTTACTGATCAGGCCAAGTAATGGCTAGAGTGAGGTTATCAAAGATGTGTGTAAAGCACTTATTTGCAAAGCATGCTTTTCTAGGTGATCTTGGGGAATGCAACCATAGCAACTCTGAGATTGCATCTGGGATCTGGGAGTGTTTTCAGACAGAGATGTAAATATTCAGCTATATTGTTTGATGACTGTTCTATTAGAGTAATTTTATTGCCTAACTGTTCTATTAGAGTATATCAATCATTCTGTACTTTTCAATGAATAAAACCTGCTACGGCCACTGTGTCCTGAGGACAACTTATAAATTTGGTTTGCCACTCGTAGAGCAAAATGCTTTGCTGAGGTTTTTTTTTTAAAAAGAGATCACATACATCATACTATTATTTTTATTTCACTACATACATATGCTTACATCATATACAGGTACAAGACACACACAAAAGGTGCAAACACTATACATGCATGTTCATGCATGCACCACATTATTATTGGTTGTACTTAATGTAAACAAGTTAATATCACATCTCTTGAAATGCTCTTGTAGGTGAGCTGGTATTGCCCTTACTAGGTGTTAAAAAGGTCTTGCAGAAACGAAAATTGTGTTGTACATTCTGTTTAGTGTCCATTTATTACACATGTCACTCCATAGTTAAGCCATGAGGATCTACCAACCTGGAATATTGATTTTTTGTACATTCTCTTTTAATTCAGTGTCTGCTAGACTGCATTGTGTCGTCAGATATTCAAGGAAATGTCTTTGGTGTTGTGACCAATGTTCCAGAATGTGTGTTTAATTTAACAGTGCCTGCTTGTTCTTTTACAGGTCTCACTTAATATTGTGTCATCATGGAAACATTCAATATTGTGCAAGCTGTGTGGAACAACCACAACTCATATACACAGTCACCGGCAAACCATGAACCACATTCAAGCAATCCGTTACAAATTTTGTTGCATAATGAGTAAGGCCAATGAAACTTGATTACCAGTTTCTCGCTCAGATTTTTGAAAATTTGATGCGGGCGGGCGGTTATTATTCATTATTCATTATTTTCCAAAAGCACAACACACATCCCAAACATGAAAATTTCTGCCAAAAAACAGTGAGATCTACTCTTGTATTAAACTATGTTACTAATCCATAAGAATATTCAGCTATTTCTGTAACTCCTAAACAAGTGATTTTTTCCATTAGAGTATAGCTGATTGCTCTATTAGAGTAAAAGTGACTGCTCTATTAGAGTATTTTGATCTGAAATACCAATAATGAAATTCCATGCGGGTGTATCAAAAGCATGCGGGTGATGACGCGAAATTGCTAATCAAGTTTCATTGGCCTAATGAAAGCCACAACACAAGCTCCATGGTGCATTACTGGAAATAAATAAGTTCCACACAATTATCACTTGACCTATTTAGGGGAAATCCTTTGGAAAATCCCTGTGCAGTAACACTTCAAGTGAAAAATTAACACACGTGATACGTGAATACGTGATTCATATTACACAGCTTCTAATACTGTATTATTGATGGTGGTCCATGTCATAGATTTATATATAATCTATGTCCATGTCTAGCACGTGACCTATAGGGGAAATCTCTAGGAAAGTCCCTGTAACACACACGTGATACGCGATGGACGTCCATTTCTTGAGAGGAAGTACGAATGATAAACTGGCATTTGTCATAATTATTGTAACTGGATTTCAATGGAGTGGTGAAGCGTACTTTAAAATACGTAGCTACACCGCTTGAAGAAGTCGAATGGATATTAAAGAGTCAAGAATGATGTACTCAGCTCCTCGTGGAGGTTCAGAAACGAAAAGAGGAGTGGAGATTCAGTAATGAAACGAGGAGTGAAAGTTCAGTAGCGAAAGGAGGAGTGAAGAAAGATGAGGCTAGTATATGTAAAGTGCCCCATCGCCTTACACTGATTAACCTCGTTTATGCGATCGGGTTTTAGACTGTCAGACGTCTGCACTGACTAATGCAAATTCACTGAGACCTAGTTCTGATGGTACCAACTTGAGTAACAGCAAATACCAGTATTATCCAGCTTGGAATTATCTCATGGATGGATTGTCGACAAGGTGTACTCGTACAGACCAAGTAACTTTCACCCGTATTAATTGTCACTTTATAGAAGTCTCGGAACTGTAGGTGGAAGAAGTAAGCTAATGTACATGATGCTTGTACAAAATAATACTTAATTCACATTGCATCTGGTCTAAATAACTAAATATCATGTACAGTGAAATGTACCTCTCTAATCAGGACACTGTGTAGTAACTAGTAAGGTCGCTGCCGGGCCAACTTCAAATGTGTTGTAAAAGTGACATATATTTTGGGTGTGTTGTATTATGCACCTATCAATGTTAAGCCCCACCCCCCCAGTACGGGGAGGGTGGGGATTTGATCAAGTGGAAAGTCAAATTCCCCTACCTGGGGGTAAATTATCAGGTCAAATCCCCACATAGTCCCACCCTGTGAGGTGGGGATAGGATCATAGGAAGGGGATTTGACAACCAACATGTTGTAAAAACAGAAGCCACAGTGACAAAGGTACACGAGGTGCTGCGGTTTTATCATGTGTTCTCTTGCGCTTCACGTATAAAACTACTGTAAAGGATCTATGCTACTATAGAGCGCTTGTTCAAATTCCCCACTCCTGGAGGCAAAATTTAAGTTCAAATCCCCTCCTAATGCCCCACATAGCCCGTACTGGGGGGGTGGGGCTTGACATTGATAGGTGCATTATCAGTGTATGTAGAGTGTAATGACGTCAAGGGTGTCATGAATTTCCAGGTCCCCAAATGTGTCATTTGTAAAGATATAAGTGACATAGATTTTAGGTGCATTGTATTTAATGCCCGCCTGTCAATTTTACAGGTCATTTGTCATAGCATACAGTTCTCTCGCTAGCAGTTGTGGTACATACATAACTTGGCAACTAAGATCAAGGTTCGGGTCAGTTTATCTCCAGAGGAATTTTATAATGTTATGTACATGTGTGCTTTTTGTAGTTCTCATTTACGTGGACTGTAGTAACATCAAGGACGCTGTGGATCTCCAGGTCACAGTCTGTGTATACTAAGAAATTTTTGTAATACCTCAAGGGTGTGATGAATTTTCAGGCCCCCAAATCTGTCATTTGTGTAAAAAGTGACAGATTTTTAGCTGTATTGTGTTTAATGTCTGCCTGTTAATTTTACAGGTACAGGGTACTTGGTCATAGCATGCAGCTTTCTTGCTAGCAGTGATACATACGTAAGTAACTTGGCAACTAAGATCGGTATAGACAGAGGAATTTTATAATGTTATGTGTGTTCTTTAGTTCTCAATTGTCAAGTGTACGTGGACTGTAGTAACATCAAATACGTTGTGGATCTCCAAGTTAGTCTGTGTATACTAAGAAATTTTGTAATACCTCAAGGTGAGAGATGTTGCATAATCCAGGGCTAATATTGTGAAACCATCCAAATAACTCACAGTAGTGGCCGCGCATCTTTTAATTGGGCATGCGCTTTGTAGTTTCTTGGCCACGCACCTCACTACCATGAGTCTTGATGTGAACAGTACAACTGTGCAGTAATGCAGTATTGTGCTCACTTGGACAGCTTATCGTAAAATCTTCTGTACTCAAATCAAACTCTTGATCAGATTCCACTGGGGAACACCGAATAGCCAGGGTATGGTTACCACAATCCAGATCATAAAATGTATCACCAGACTGGCCTGATTAACATACAGGATGTAAGTATTAATGATATTAACCAGATTCATACATACATTGCATATAAGGTCCACCATCCAAACTGCAAGTGAACGTTGATGGAATAGAGACAGTCAATGTAACAGTAGCATTTCTCCCCCTGATTGATAAGGATCTGCTGACTGATTCTGTTTGTATTTAAAATGAAAGTAGTTTCTGAACTTCTGCAAGTGATACTTACTTGTAATCGGTGTTGGTGTGGGAGTGGAGTCTGCTATAGTGACACTAATCTGTAGTGATAGTTTTGTAGTTATTCCATTAGGAGAAAATTCAACATCAATAATGTGTGTTCCAGCTGATAAACCCGAGTATGTTTCACCTGTAGAACCTATGAACAAGAGATTAACTGTAGTTCCTTAACATTACAAAGAATTTACACATACATGACTCAAATGTTCCCCCATCCAAGCTACACTGCCATGTCCCTTTAAGGTTAGCATTCAGTGTTATGGTAGCTGTGTCTCCACTGGTAGAAGATGAACCATTGGCAAAAATAGATGTAGTTACTGTAAACAATGAAACAGTACATACATGCAATATGTGTATATGTACACATAATAACAATTATGATGCCTTAGTAGTATGGGTTAGGTATAGTCAAGCCCAAAAGTACTTTTACTGTAACACAAAACACTTACTACAAAGTTATTTAGTGAAACTTTTCACTAACTGATTGAGTGGCTTTCCGACATAACTCAATGACGGCTATGGTTACAGTTTGATACTGTCACTTTCGGACATCATTTATATAGATACCTTATGGCATATATACCGCTGTGCATACAATGTACATATCATGGTCTTACCTTTGTCATCCTTTGCGTCCCATTTCCTTTTGCTGACAGCAGTTGTGGTGCATGGTTTCATGTTTAAAATTGTCTGTAAACTATCCGTAACAGCCAAAGTAAGAAGATTGGTTGTGGGCTAGCTTCACGTCTCTTTTAGACAGCTTACCAACTATCAATGAAGCCTTAGAAATTAAATTGAAGAAATAAAGTCCACAAGTAAGTAATTGTAGAGTCAAAAGGGACTGAAATTTATTTTTATAGCTTCCATCCTATTTCTTCCTTTATCTATTTTTAAATGTATATGTACATTGTAATGATAACAAGCAAATTTGCTTCTTGTAGGTTCACTTTGCCATTGATCTGACTTACATAGTCTCTCCAATGGAAACCGATGTGTTAATATGTGTTAATAAGTATACATCCAATCAATTCAAGTTGATATGTTTGTTCAAGTTGATATATTAAGCTCATACCAGAGCAGCAATGTTGTGTACCACTAAGTAGAGTGGTGGATACAGGGGGGTTGCAATGGTTTCAGCTGAAAACCCCTCTGAAAATAGTGTGTGCCCTAATTAATTGTGGGGATAAACTCACCACGAGTTATACACAGTGTATTATACATAGGACTTTCTACTGGTGAAACTTCATACTTAAGTTTTGCCTTTGAAATCACCATTACGGCGTTCAACAGCTTGTGACATTTTTCTTGTGACCTTTTTTTTTTGGTCTTCGACTTGTAGCTAAGCTGGAATCTGAAACTCCCTCTGAAAATTTATAGATCCGTCACTGGAGTACTTGACTTACTGTGATCACATAGTTGCACAAGTGTACATATATATCAGAAACCATAATATTACTGACCACAGCATGCCATACACTAGATACCTAATGTTGGATATATCAAAGCTATATATAGGTACATATCAAAGCTATATATAGGTACAAAGTACACAAGTACACTCAAGAAATAATACACTGGTGTTTGTTAGTACTTAACAGTTACTGTACACGATGAACTGACTTCAGAGGCAGATCCAGAGTTTGGCAAGAGGGGGTACACCAGGTTAGTAATCATATGAAGCAGGGGTCTGAGGGGCACAGCCTAGAGGTGTATATCTATGTATTTTAGGGCTCAAAATTTTGATGCACAGTAGTTTTATGCACAACTGTCTAAACCATAGTAATAAGTTATGCTTTCAAAGTGATCTGCATAGACTTGTAGGGATCAATAACAGTCGAGTAGCTAGCTAGTTCAGGTACATATATGAGCCTAATGTAGAATGGGATACATCAGTTGCAAAGTATCCTAGAAAGTTAAACAGGTGTGCAAGCCGGTGGGATGATGCTGCAGATGCAAGTTTTTTCATATTAATCAACATTTGTGGAGGATTAGGTTATATGTGGTGAATGTTCTATTAGAGTTTTGATTGACTGCTCTATTAGAGTATCTCGATCTTGTGTGGATGTGTTCCCTGTGCCCCCCTTGGATCCACCACTGGATTTGATATACATGTGTCGTACGGTGTAATATCAAGCACCATCAGTACTTCTTATTATCATGTCCATAAATGGTTTAATAACAAGTAAACAAACTAGTGCAAAAATAATTTTTAATGGAAAATGGAGATCACTGAAAAAACAAAAGAAACACAAACGATTAAGTTAGTATGTTAAACACACAGAGATCTCTATGTTGACTCAAATAAACATTTATACATGAAGCATTCTCAATACTTATCTGCTCCTCATTTTTGAAATAATTGTATCCATTGAGTCCAAATAGAGATCTCTGTGAGTTTAACATGCTGGCTTGTTTGACTTCTATTTCTATTACTTTTTCAGCATTATTTTAGTTTTCAAAAATTATTTTTGCATAGTGGCACATGATTGCTATACTTGTATAGCCTCATCCACCTGGCGACACTCTTTTCTTGGGTGTGATAAATATTCATTCTAATATTACATATAATTAGAAGTGTTAGAGCTACTAAGGATCATTACAACAAAAGCCGGGCTCAAATTAATTTATTCTCTGTGTAAATCAGCATGGCTAAGTAGGGGTTAAATATGCACTCCAGGATCTAGGAGATGCTTTCCCTTACTTCAACATTTCTATTGTAACAATCCTTAAATCATAAGTTTGCCTTCCAACTGTATATTAAGATGCATGGTTATCATATAGTATAAACTAGTACAGTACAACTACTACAATGAATAGGGACAAGCATAGTGAAACACATATTTACATACCTTCTTTCAAACAGCGAGTCATTTGGTTAGCCCAAAACAATGCAAACCGATCCACAAAAGCAAATCTATGAATGTACATATATCAGCCTGATCATAAGTATTCATTCAGTCAAGAAATACATACCTAACTTCATTAGTCTGTGCTAACATTATTTGTGGTTTGTGATATGTACACACATCAAACAACTATCCATTACACTACAAGGATGTATCTTATAATTGACTGACCTAAAACAAATCTCTCCTGTTCCAGCAGGTGGTGCCTTCCATGTGAGATCAATTGAAGTTTTTTCAGCTCTGCTAGTATGAGTAGCAGCTGTCTATATAACAAGAACAATTAAACATATTAAGATGAATACTGAATGTTGCATTACTGACATCACCACTACACTGGGGTTGATAGTCAGTTCTTCCAGTGGCATCAAAACTTCCAACAGGAGAATCATCAGCCCTAGCTCTTCCTTGAATCATAAATCCTTTGAAGTCCATATTGCTTGAGCTACCTCGAAGTCTTACTAACAGTTTTGATATTGTATATAAAAGCTTGCTGTAACAATATGGTACTTACTGGTATAGGTCTCTCCTCTGAAATAGTGATCAAGGGGAAAATCACTAAGGTCCACTGAATATGGTAGTGGATCAGTTGATGGAGATCCAGAGTGTTGAGGTACTATGTTAGAACAAGCTGCTGCTGGTGCTCCTTCAGGCCTTCCACTGACCAGCACATACCCCAAGATGTTGCTTACTACTAAGATCTTATATATTCCTAGTTGAACTGCCTGTATCATTTAAAGCATTTACTAATAAATCTATAACCCTGGTTTACATAATGGCTTACCATAGCTCTAGCAAATGGCAAAACAGTGCAAACAATTTATCCTAATACATAACATAGCTAATACAAATACACAAGGATATGTTGACATAAGAACATACGTACTTTGGGCCTTCTTCTTCAGACCAGCAACAGTGCAAAAGCAAGCACAAGCTGCTACTGTTCAGAGAACAAAAGAGCACTACAATAACTTGGATCAGACCTTACAGTTATAAAACTTAATCTGCCAGCTGAAGTATGCACTACAAAGGTTTATTGTCAAGGGCAACAGTAGATGGTCTTAACACAATGATGGCTGAATTTGCAACCACTAAATGACATCACTGCTGTAAAAACACATCTGACAACTGATCTGACCACATCACAGAAAACACACCATTAACTATCTTCAAAGAAATGTCATATATAGTAATCATACTACAGTGAATTAGCTATCTATCACTGCCATAAATATATAACATTGAAGTTTTTACAATAAGTTCAAATGTAATGTTTTCAGTTTGTCATAACTCAGTTTTCTTTGAATAAGCATTGACTGTTGTTTAACTGTGTGAAGTCATTTCTGTTCCAAAAAGGCTGTCAACAATATAGAGCATAGTGTCCTTCAATGATTGAGATGCTAGGGACAACTAAATTACCTCCACCTTGTATAGACACAAGGGGTTTTAGTAAAATGCCAGTCAACAAATTCTCCATCTTCTGTGATTACTTTAACAGTGTAATATTCAAAGTCATCCGGGATGTAAATGAAGACACTCAACAGGAACATTCCTATAAAAGGACAGCCACATACTATTTAATATACATAGTATTAAATAAATGTTAACATGCCAACTGAAGTTGGTTGAAGATCAAATAATTATTCTCTTGTAATGACAATTCAGTTTTACTGTTTTATTGATTCACACACAGCATCACCCATACTACAAGATCCTACAACTCACAGTTTGGCACTGCAGCGCTTTTTTGTTGTTGTTGCATGGAATAATGCCAAAGGTATCATAGAATAATCTGCAGCCACACTACTATTATTATTTTAAGTTATTAGACAGAGCTTATGACAAGGTTTGGACACTGGACAAAACCTGGTCAAATTGCCTAGATGTATGACAATAATGTAAGTTGTCTGGACACAGTGTCCCATCAAAGTACAAGGAGGTAGCCTAAGGACTGAGCTGGGCAATTGGAAACAGTGGAAATGGAAACTGGAAACAGAAAGTGGAAATGGAAAACTGAAATGGTCAAATCGTTATATACGTGTGTCCTAGAGTAAAACTCTTGTTTAGCGGCCACCTCTTAAAGATCACCTTTTTACAAAGGCCACCTCTGCACAAAGACCACATTGTATTAGTTCTGAGGATAGTTAAGGCATACTTGATGATCTAATTGATTAGACCACTTCATGGTCACCTTTAATAAAGACCATCTCTTCACAAAGACCACTTCTTTACTTGGTAATATTCAAACATGTATTTACGTGAGGGGTCACCCATATTTTGGTCCACACTTTACTCAAGTCATCTGCCATCGTCGCTTAGTTTGTATCAGAATGTGTCATGTGAAATGTAGCTAGCCACTACAACCTACTGATCAATGGAAGAGAGGTCTCATAAGGAGATGGTGGTGGCCTCAAGAACCTAGCTTATTGTAGGTCATGGAATATGTAGATGCTTGGAACTTTACAACTTATTTCTGTTTCCCATTTCCACTGTTTCCAATTACCCTGCTCAGCTAGTGGTTGATTCTTTCAATAAGAACAGTCACTTGGGTGCTGGACAATTCCATAGTAACTGTCACTTGGTTGCTAGAAGATAGTACACTTGGTTGCTAGGAGATACTATTCTTTCTTACTATCCAAGAAAGTGACTACAAATGTACTATATATGTGTAGTGCAACCACACAACAGCTGCAGCAATATATTGTGGATTACACATGTCTAATAGGAAATTAGGCAACATTTCAGGACATTATGGCAGGACAACAGAAATTTCTTTATCAGTAGTTTGTCCCTTATGGTGCTCATGAGCTTCTGTGTGTAGTAGTGCAATGTGGTCACTAACTGTTAAACTTTGTACCATTAGTTATTGATTAACACAAACTGGAGAATCTATATCCAGGTAGATTATTTATTACTATTGCATTGGATTTTTCCATTTATTTCACTATGCAGTAGGCAAACTTTGAACCAATGGTATATGATGGTCCATAAATCAATTTGTATTAGGAGATTTTCAGATTTTATAAAATGAGATTTAAGAACTTTGCAAGTTTTTTATCATATACAAAACAATAGTATTATGTATAAGCAATAAGTTAATAAACTGCTGCTTTGTAAATAAGTTTGTGACTTACCACTATGGGCTGATTTCTGTGAAAACAATTCCTAGAGAAGCTCTAAGCGTAAGTGCTTCTAACTGATGTATTTCCAGGAATCAATCTACAACTTGTTTTATTAGACTGTCAATAGACACCTAGTATAATAATAATTAAAATAGCTATGTAGGGAAATAGAGATCACTGAAAAAACAAAAGAAACAAGAGTCAAACAAGCCAGCATGCTAAACACACAGAGATATCTATTCAGACTCAACAGACACAATAGAGACTAAGCAAAAAAACAATAGTTATGCATAAATCAGGAGCAAATAAGTAGAATGCTCAGTACTACACATATATATCAAGTCAGTGATCACGTACAGAAACTATAAAGTGTTTAGATACTACTATAAGAGTTAACAAACACCAGTATATTGTTTCCTGTACTTTGTACCCATGTTGTGGTCAGCAATGTGCATTTGGACATGGCTTCTGGTACATGTGCACACATGTGCAGCTCTGTGATCACAACAACAAGTGTGGCTAGACCTTCAGTGCTAAAAGCCGTAATAATGAAGTCAAGCTGGTACGCTGTGATAGCAATAACATTGCTGCTCTGGTCATGATGAAGAACTTAGCACAGCTAGCCAGGTAGCTAATGTGGTGATATCATAGTAGCTGGGTAATGATATAGGGTTTCCAAATGAACCTGTTAAGTTCTAATTCTATTAAGCTTATATAGACTACTACTGCAAGCACCATAAACTCACACACCACTTCTTATTGAGGAATACTTACACTGCCATTTACTCGGCCATTTAATCAGAGGATTAACATGCTCTGATTCATTTACATGGTGTAATGCTAACAACACTTGGCAAAGAGTAGCATAGGCGTAGACATTCCCCCCAATAATTTAGTCAGTCTATCAAGCCATCTATTAAGTACATGTACTCAACTATTATTTTTGCTTGCACACCTGACACTTCTGAATGGCATCGTCACAAGCACCTCTAAAATTAATTTTATATCATTTTGTGTGTGACCATAGATGTATGGTAATTTTCCTTGGGAATGGAGGGGAGGGGGGGGAGGCATGCCCCCATACCCCCCCTTCCCCCAACCATGAGGTGCTTCCTAAGGTAAGACTTTATATTCGTAACTTTGTTAACCCAACTAATCTGCTATTGGAAACTTAGTGATGATTGAAGATACAATAAACATGGTGAGCATTTATACTGTGCCAGGTGGTACAGCAATTTGCTTCCTACACCTATCTGTAGTTTTGTATTACCAATAACTATCCCATGCCAATCTGATACATACCATTTAGTATTGGTATTGCAGCTGCTGCAAATAAAATAAAATTACTACACTATTTTAAATGTGCTGGAGTATGGGTGTGTACTTTGCAGTAACAATTTTTGAAATTTGAAGGATTAAGTACATACAAAACTTGAAATTAAGGGATTGCTCCTATGCCTGTGTACAACATTGCATAGTCAATATGTAATTTAAGCAGATCATGATACATTGTGGTGAAGTGTCACCTGAACTTTATTCTTATGTAAACAATGATCTAGTAGTTGTAGTAATTATTGAATTTTCTTAATTTCCTCAACGATTAAGTGACTCGATAGCAACCAGGATGCCCACAGGGGTTCTGTATACTCTATTATGTAGTGGTGAAGTATATTGTTACTATGAAGTGTAGTCTGTGCAGGTAATGTAGTAATTGTAGTCTACATCCTGATTTACTAAATAACCTGTGGGTCCTTTGTGGGTAGGTAGCTGCTTGTAATCAACAGCTGTGGTTCATAACAAGGATCACCATGAACTTTCTTGCTAAGTAATAGAGTTAGAGCATACACAGTCACCTAAAACCCATCTTACAATGTAGGCTTGATCATGTAACAGCTCTCAGAAGACCTATTATCAATCACTAAAATTACAACATTATGGTAAAATAAGCTGGGTGAAATTTGGATTTTAAACCTATAAATCTTATCCACTCTTTTGTAATTAAACTTAATAGCTGTGCTTACTGAGCCCTTCCACATGTATACATGTCCCATTTATAATTTCTAAATTCTCTTTGCTATTAGCTATTACCAATGGTTCCTTATACTAAAGAAGTCTTATGATTACAAAATTTATAGTGTTTAGTTTCGTTTGCCAGTGTTTGTTTGGACATGTTGTAGTGTATAGTTGGCTTAGTTCAAGGTCACTAGAAGATATGTATAGCATGTGGTGTCCCTGGTGAGTTTCTCCTCACATGTGATTTGCCATCTAAGTGTGGTTATCATGCCTCCAGCATGAATTTGATTTCCATAAACCAGTTCCCTTTTATGGCCTAGAAATTAAAGCTATAATTGTGTTTGTCATAATTATTGTGTAGCCACAATTTGTAACCAATTCTCATGCTGAGTAGAGAGAAATTATTGACAGCATTTTGTTTCCACTGCTACCTCTAAGCAGTTATAACTACCTAACTAATCCATGACAACTTATCTTTCTGATATTGGTAAGGTCCATATCTAGATATTCTTCTGGTAACTAGATAAATAAAAATTGGAAATCACCCTGTAGACAGTTCAACTACAAACAGGTTACCCTGTAGAGAGATCAGCTACAAACAAGGTACCCTGTAGAGAGATTAGCTAGAAAAACAAATCACCTTGTAGAGAGTTTAACTACAAACAAATTACCCTGTAGCGAGTTCAGTTACAAACAAATCACCCACCCTGTAGAGACTTCAGCTACAAAGAAATCACCCTGTAGAGTGTTCAACTACAAACAGATAACCCTGTAGAGAGTTCAATTAGAAACTATAGAGAGAATCCTGTACAGAGTACAGCTGCAAGCAAATCACACCATGTAGAGAGTTCAGCTACATTTCAAGTCACTCAGTAGAGAGATCAGCTGTAAACAAGTTATCCTGTAGGGAATAATTGGCATGTAATAAATATATGTAAATAGTTTTGTATAATTACTGATAAAATCAAAAATGCTTGAAGTATCAAAAATCTGCTTTAACTCTTTTGTGGTAAAGGAAAAAAGATAGGTTAAAAAAGCCAGCCATCCAGAGGCCGGATTTGGGGTATACAAATATAAAAAGAAGTGATATCTAATCAAAAACAGCCAAACTGTAAAAAAAGGTGTGGTCCCAAAAAAGGCCATGTTGAAAAAAGATGTGAAATCCAAGATGGCGGCCAAGAAATGGCTGTGATGGTAGGTTAATGGTAAAGATTTTAATAATGACAATTCAGGTGAATTTGTGTTGCTTGGCCGCCGCCGTCTTGGGTTTCACATCTTTTTTCACTATGGTCTTTTTTGGGGCCACACCTTTTTTTTACAACTTGGCTGTTTTTGGTGAGATAGACTACTACTGCAAGCACCATAAACTTACACACCGCTTCTTATTGAGGAATATTTACACTGCCATTTACTCGGCCATTTAATCAGAGGATTAACATGCTCTAATTCATTTACACAGTATATAGCTAGCAACACTTGGCAAAGAGTAGCATAGGTGTAGGCATGCCCCCAATAATTTAGTCAGTCTATCAAGCCATCTATTAAGTACTCAACTATTATTTTTCGCTTGCACACCTGACACTTCTGAATGGCATCGTCACTAGCACCTCTAAAATTAATTTGATATCATTTTGTGTGTGACCATAGATGTATGGTAATTTTCCTTGGGAATGGCGGGAGGCATGCCCCCAGACCCCCTAGTTTAGCATGCTCAGTTTGCACCTTACCCTTTGGTCCTCCCCCAACCATGAAGTGCTTCCTATAGCAAAGGCTTTGTATTCGTAACTTTTTAAGCCCAACTAATCTGTTATTGGAAACTTAGTGATAGTTGAAGATACAATAAACATGGTGAGTGTTTATACTGTGCCAGGTGGTACAGCAATTTGCTACCTACGCCTATCTGTAGCTTTGTATTACCAATAACTATCCCATGCCAATCTGATACTTACCATTTAGTATTGGTATTGCAGCTGCTGCAAATAAAATAAAATTACTACAGTATTTTAAATGTGCTGGAGTATGGGTGTGTACTTTGCAGTAACAATTTTTGAAATTTGAAGGGTTAAGTACATACAAAACTTGAAATTAAGGGATTGCTCCTATGCCTGTGTACAACATTGCATAGTCAATATGTAATTTAAGCAGATCATGATACATTGTGGTGAAGTGTCACCTGAACTTTATTCTTATGTAAACAATGATCTAGTTGTTGTAGTAATTATTGAATTTTCTTAATTTCCTCAACGATTAAGTGACTCGATAGCAACCAGGATGCCCACAGGGGTTCTGTATACTCTATTATGTAATGGTGAAGTATATTGTTACTATGAAGTGTAGTCTGTGCAGGTAATGTAGTAATTGTAGTCTACATCCTGATTTACTAAATAACCTGTGGGTCCTTTGTGGATAGGTAGCTGCTTGTAATCAACAGCTGTGGTTCATAACATGAACTTCCTTGCTAAGTAATAGAGTTAGAGCATACACAGTCACCTAAAAACCCATCTTACAATGTAGGCTTGATCATGTAACAGCTCTCAGAAGACCTATTATCAATCACTAAAATTACAACATTATGGTAAAATAAACTGGGATTTTAAACCTATAAATCTTATCCACTCTTTTGTAATTAAAACTTAATAGCTGTGCTTACTGGGCCCTTCCACATGTATACATGTCCCATTTATAATTTCTAAATTCTCTTTGCTATTAGCTATTACCAATGGTTCCTTATACTAAAGAAGTCTTATGATTACAAAATTTATAGTGTTTAGTTTCATTTGCCAGTGTTTGTTTGGACCATGTTGTAGTGTATAGTTGGCTTAGTTCAAGGTCACTAGAAGATATGTATAGCATGTGGTGTCTCTGGTGAGTTTCTCCTCACATGTGATTTGCCATCTAAGTGTGGTTATCATGCCTCCAGCATGAATTTGATTTCCATAAACCAGTTCCTTTTTATGGCCTAGCAATTAAAGCTATAATTGTGTTTGTCATAATTAATGTTGTCACTAACCTTGCCTGGGACAACTGTATTCTGTGATTCTCTGCCACAATCCGTAGCCTCACTTGTCTTCCAAAATCATCTAGCTCAACCATGATCTGTAGTTGATTGTGGTGAGTTGGTAGGTGTGCAAGGCCTCGACTGCTTTGGGTCAAGACTTTTTACTTTTGATTAAAGGCCAAGAGTAACATTACAAATTAGGCGACAAATACTTGGGCAGGCAAGAATGTTGGAGCAGGGCCAGCAAAATTGACCGTCCAAATTCTTGCTGCAGAAACCATAGAAAGGAGACCATGTGCACATGGGAATCTTTCACCCCAAGGATTCTGGCGCTTGAACTCGATGATGCTTATTGTTATACATGAATGCATAATACAATGTTTACAATTGAACAGGGCAAATTACTTTCTATAAGCTGGGTGCTGTGTAGATGATGTCACTGAAGTGGAGGAAGGTGTTACGTACTTGTGTATTATCACCAGGTGAGTCCTTGGCCATGCTCTGTGAGGAATAGAGGGCCAGTTTGTGTTCCTCTTCGGGCCAGATATGGAAGCATCCCTAGTATATGGGGCATACAGGGGTGTCAGTTGCTCCCAAGTAAATTTGTACATCCTGTCGAACAGGTTAGTATTTGATTGTTTGATAGTGATTTTTAAAGATTTGTTTTTTTTGTTAGGACTCGAGGATATTTCTATATGAGTAGGGTTGATTGGATAGTGTCTGCTTGATACTTAGCATTATTTGGAGAGTAATTGGCAGTCTGACTTCTGTGGGGAGTCCAATGCTTGAGAATTATTTGATGCCACGTACAACTAGCTGAAGTCGAGGTGTGAGCTGCTCACTGAAAGATACACTTTGATAGTGGTGCGAGAGATGTTGACCTCAGCTAGGATTTGTGACAAATAGAATTACTGTTGATTCTGATGATGGCATTCGGGAGGTCCTAGACATTTGCAGAAATGACTGTACTTTTTCTTTCCTGCAGAGTACGTAGTTATAGATGATGGGGTTAGTTTTTTTTGCAAGGAAGTGATCAGACTTGCTGCGGAGATCGGCTAAATGTGCGACATCCAGGGTAGTGGTACACATCTACAGAAGGAGATGATGGTGGTAAACGATAAGGATTACAACATGATTACAGTGCTTGTGGAAAGGTGGGCAGTTGCAATATATACAGCTCGGAGCAAACACCCCAGTATGAGATTCTTGGTCAACATGCCAGGCATGCATGTTACTGGTGGGAAATATACATATAAGCAACTAGGCCAGTGAATTATATAGGGCCCTGTCGCATATGCAATGTGCATGACATATATCCCATAGATATTATGAATAGGCTCATGCGTGCCCACACACACGTTATTTGTACATACATCATGATTACATATACAGCTATATATAGAAATAAAATAGTACATGGATACCAAGTGCACTGGCGACATAGATCCTGTTTGAAAAAAAATGTGGTGTATTCAGTGCGGTGTAATGCAGTTGTGACTAGTAGCAGAGGTTACTGGGGCATCTTGATGACTTGGGAGTGTCGGAGGAACTGAGACGACATCTAGTTGAGCTGTCTTAGTGACACAATTCGAGCAAGGCAAAGTGGAATTGGCAGTTGGTAAGCAAGTGGCTGTTGGCTGTGAGACAAGGAATTGTTGAAGCTTGTTTCTTGACAGCAGGTCTGCTGCTGTGTTTTGGACTCCCGGAAGGTGTGAAACTGTGATGTGAATGTCATAGTGGGCTATGAAAAAAACAAAACCTGAGACATCTGAGAAAGTTCATCATTATGTTGTCTTTAGATGCACCATTCCGAATGGGCTCTACAAGGCCAAGGTGGTCACAAAAGAGCTGTACCCTCTTTCTACTCAGGAATCTGCCCCATATTGAGCAGCTGAAGACGATAGCAACAAGTTCCTTGGCCATTATAGTAATTGGTTTCACTCAGGGGGCCAGGGGGAACTGGAAGCATTGATCTCCAAATTGTGCACCACAGCCCCATGTGCCAGAGGCATCTGTCCGTATCTGGTAATCCAACGAAGTTTCCTGAGAGTGGTACAGAAAACTGATGCCATTTCGGGATGTAATGAACAGCGTAAGTCGGATTTGAACTCAGTGGTAAGTCTGATTTTGTTTCCACTGCTGCCTCTAAGCAGTTATAACTACCTAACAGTTATAACTACCTAACTAATCCATGACAACTTATCTTTCTGATATTGGTAAGGTCCATATCTAGATATTCTTCTGGTAACTAGATAAATAAAATTTGAAATTACCCTGTAGAGAGATTAGCTACAAACAAATCACCTTGTAGAGAGTTTAACTACAAGCAAATTACCCTGTAGTGAGTTCAGTTACAAGCAAATCACCCACCCTGTAGAGACTTCAGCTACAAAGAAATCACCCTGTAGAGTGTTCAACTACAAACAGATAACCCTGTAGAGAGTTCAATTAGAAACTATAGAGAGAATCCTGTACAGAGTACAGCTGCAAGCAAATCACACCATGTAGAGAGTTCAGCTACATTTCAAGTCACTCAGTAGAGAGATCAGCTGCAAACAAGTTATCCTGTAGGGAATAATTGGCATGTAATAAATATATGTAAATAGTTTGTATAATTACTGATAAAATCAAAAATGCTTGAAGTATCAAAAATCTGCTTTAAGTCTTTTGTGGTAAAGGAAAAAAGATAGGTTAAAAAAGCCCCAAAGCCATCCAGAGGCCGGATTTGGGGTATACAAATACAAAAAGAAGTGATATCTAATCAAAAACAGCCAAGCTGTAAAAAAAGGTGCGGCCCCAAAAAAGGCCATGTTGAAAAAAGATGTGAAATCCAAGATGGCGGCCAAGAAATGGCTGTGATGGTAGGCTAATGGTAAAAATTTTAATACCGACAATTCAAGTGACCAAATCCTTGGAGGAGGCAACACAAATTCACCTGAATTGTCGTTATTAAAATCTTTACCATTAATCTACCATCACAGCCATTTCTTGGCCGCCGCCTTGGATTTCACATCTTTTTTCACCATGGTCTTTTTTGGGGCTGCTCCTTTTTTTTACAGCTTGGCTGTTTTTGATTAGATAGACTACTACTGCAAGCACCATAAACTTACACACCGCTTCTTATTGAGGAATACTTACGCTGCCATTTACTCAGCCATTTAATCAGAGGATTAACATGCTCTAATTCATTTACACAGTATATAGCTAGCAACACTTGGCAAAGAGTAGCATAGGTGTAGGCATGCCCCCAATAATTTAGTCAGTCTATCAAGCCATCTCTTAAGTACTCAACTATTATTTTTTGCTTGCACACCTGACACTTCTGAATGGCATTGTCACAAGCGCCTCTAAAATTAATTTTATATCATTTTGTGTGTGACCATAGATGCATGGTTGGGAATGGGGGGAGGCATGCCCCCAGACCCCCTAGTTTAGCATACTCAGCGTGCATCTTACACTTTGGCCCTCCCCAACCATGAAGTGCTTCCTATAGCAAAGGCTTTGTATTCGTAACTTTTTTAGCCCAACTAATCTGTTATTGGAAACTTAGTGATAGTTGAAGATACAATAATCATGGTGAGTGTTTATACTGTGCCAGGTGGTACAGCAATTTGCTACCTACGCCTATCTGTAGCTTTGTATTGCCAACATGCCGATGTGATACTTACCATTTAGTATCAGTATTGTAGCTGCTGCAAATACAATAATAATTACTACGGTATTTTAAATGTGCTGGAGTATGGGTGTGTACTTTACAGTAACAATTTTTGAAATTTGAAGGGTTAAGTATACAAAACTTGAAATTAAGGAATTGCTCCTATGCCTGTGTACAACATTGCATAGTCAATATGTAATTTAAGCTGATCATGATACATTGTGGTGAAGTGTCACCTGAACTTTATTCTTATGTAAACAATGATCTAGTAGTTATTTGAATTTTCTTAATTTCCTCAATGATTAAGTGACTCGATAGCAACCAGGATGCCCACAGGGGTATGGTGAAGTATATTGTTACTATGAAGTGTAGTCTGTGCAGGTAATGTAGTAATTGTAGTGTACATCCTGATTTACTAAATAACCTGTGGGTCCTTTGTGGGTAGGTAGCTGCTTGTAATCAACAGCTGTGGTTCATAACATGAACTTTCTTGCTAAGTAATAGAGTTAGAGCATACACAGTCACCTAAAAACCCATCTTACAACGTAGACTTGGTCATGTAACAGCTCTCAGAAGACCTATTATCAATCACTAAAATTAGACATTATGGCAAGATTATAAGCCTATAAAACTTATTCACTTTTTTGTAATTAAAACTTAATAGCTGTACTTACTGAGCCCTTCCACATGTATACATGTCCCATTTATAATTTCTAAATTCTCTTTGCTATTAGCTATTACCAATGGTTCCTTGTACTAAAGAAGTCTTATGATTACAAAATTTATAGTGTTTAGTTTCATTTGCCAGTGTTTGTTTGGACCATGTTGTAGTGTATAGTTGGCTTAGTTCAAGGTCACTAGAAGATATATATATCTAATCCAAAACAGCCAAGCTGTAAAAAAAGTGTGCGGCCCTCAGAAAGGCTATGGTGAAAAAAGATGTGAAATCCAAGGTGGCGGCTAAGAAATGGCTGTGATGGTAGGTTAATGGTAAAATTTTAATAATGACAATTCAGGTAAATTTTGTGAAGCGGCACAAAAATTCACCTGAATTGTCGTTATTAAAATTTTTACCATTAACCTACCATCACAGCCATTTCTTGGCCGCCACCTTGGATTTCACATCTTTTTTAACCATAGCCTTTCTGAGGGCCGCACACTTTTTTTACAGCTTGGCTGTTTTGGATTAGATTTCATTTCTTTTTGTATTTGTATACCCCAAAGCCGGCCTATGGCCAGCTTTGGGACTTTTTTAACCTATGTTTTTTTTTCTTTACTACAGGAAGAAGTAAAGATGAAGTAGATATACTTTAAATATTTTATCAGTAAATGTACAAATTATATATATAATACATATGTGACCGGATTTGCAAAAAGGGGCCTTCCACACACATCCAATTTGCCAACTTTGACAATTGATAACTTCAGATTGGAAAGAGCTATTGCCTTGAAATTTGGGCAGTGGTGATTTCTTTGCAGCTGAACTCTCCACATGATGGTTTCTTTGTAGCTGAACTCTCTATAAAGGCAATTTCTTCTAGCTGATCTCTCTACAGGGAGATTTGTTTGTAGCTGAACTATCTACAAGGTAACTTCTTCTAGCTGATCTCTCTACAGGGTGATTTGTTCGTAGCCGAATTCTGTACAGGCGATGTGTTTGCAGCTGAGCTCTTTACAAAATGGTTTCTTTGTAGCTGAACTCTCTACAAAGTAACTTCTTCTAACTGATCTTTCTACAGCGTGATTTGTTTGTAGCTGAACTATCTACAAGGTAATTTCTTCTAGCTGATCTCTCTACAGGGTGATTTATTTGTAGCTGAATTCTGTACAGGTGATTTGTTTGCAGCTGAGCTCTTTACAAAATGGTTTCTTTGTAGCTGAACTCTCTAAAAGGTAACTTCTTCTAACTGATCTTTCTACAGGGTGATTTGTTTGTAGCTGAACTATCTACAAGGTAATATCTTCTAGCTGATCTCTCTATAGGGCGATTTGTTTGTAGCTGAATTCTGTACAGGTGATTTGTTTGCAGCTGAGCTCTTTACAGAATGGTTTCTTTGTAGCTGAACTCTCTACAAGGTAATTTCTTCTAGCTGATCTCTCTACAGGGAGATTTGTTTGTAGCTGAACTATCTGCAAGGTAATTTCTTCTAGCTGATCTCTCTACAGGGTGATTTGTTTGTAGCTGAATTCTGTACAGATGATTTGTTTGCAGCTGAGCTCTTTACAGAATGGTTTCTTTGTAGCTGAACTCTCTACAAGGTAACTTTTCTAGTTGATGTCTCTACAAGGTGGCTAGTTTGTAGCTGAACTCTCTACATGGTGGTTTCTTTGTAACTGAACTTTCTACAAGTTGACTTCTTCTAGCTGATCTTTCAATAGGGTGATTTGTTTGTAGCTTCACTCTCTACAAGGTAACTTCTTCTAGCTGATCTCTCTACAGGGAGATTTGTTTGTAACTGAACTCTCTACAGGTGATTTGTTTGAAGCTGAACTTTCTAAATGATGGTTTCTTTGTAGCTGAACTCTCTACTAAGTAATTTCTTCTAGCTGATCTCTCTACAGGGTGATTTGTTTGTAGCTGAATTCTGTACAGGTGATTTGTTTGCAGCTGAGCTCTTTACAGAATGGTTTCTTTGTAGCTGAACTCTCTACAAGGTAACTTCTTCTAACTGATCTTTCTACAGGGCAATTTGTTCGTGGCAGAATTTTATACAGGGTAATTTCTTTGCAGCTGAACTCTCTACATGGTGGTTTCTTTGTAACTGAACTCTCTACAAGGTAACTTCTTCTAACTGATCTCTCTACAGGGTGATTTGTTTGTAGCTGAACGATCTACAAGGTAACTTCTTCTAGCTGATCTCTCTACAGGGAGATTTGTTTGTAGCTGAACTCTCTACAGGTGATTTGTTTGAAACTGAACTCTCTAAATGATGGTTTCTTTGTAGCTGAACTCTCTACAAGTTAACTTCTTCTAGCTGATCTCTCTACATGGTGATTTGTTTGTAGCTGAATTCTGTATAGGTGATTTGTTTGCAGCTGAGCTCTTTAAATAATGGTTTCTTTGTAGCTGAACTCTCTCAAGGTAACTTCTTCTAGCTGATGTCTTTACAGGGTCACTAGTTTGTAGCTGAATTCTCTACATGGTGGTTTCTTTGTAACTGAACTCTCTACAAGGTAACTTTTTCTAGCTCATCTTTCTACAGGGTGATTTATTTGTAGCTGAATTCTTTACAGGTGATTTGTTTGCAGCTGAGCTCTTTAAAGAATGGTTTCTTTGTAGCTGAACTCTCTACAAGGTACCTTCTTCTAGCTGATGTCTCTACAAGGTCACTAGTTTGTAGCTGAGCTCTCTACATGGTGGTTTTTTTTGTAACTGAACTCTCTACAAGGTGACCTCTTCTAGCTGATCTTTCTACAGTGTGATTTGTTTGAAACCGAACTCTCTACAAGGTAACTTCTTCTAGCTGATCTCTCTACAGGGAGATTTGTTTGTAGCTGAACTCTCTACATGATGGTTTCTTTGTAGCTGAACTCTCTACAAGGTAACTTCTTCTAGCTAATCTCTCTACAGGGAGATTTGTTTGTAGCTGAACTCTCTACATGATGGTTTCTTTGTAGCTGAACTCTTTGCAAGGTAACTTCTTCTATTGATCTCTCCACAGGGCGATTTGTTTGTAGCTCAACTCTCTACATGGTGGTTTCTTTGTAGCTGAACTCTACAAGGTGATTTTTTCTAGCTGAACTATCTCTTTTCATAGTTGCATGAACTCCCTACAAGGTAACTTCTTCTAGCTGATCTCTCTACAGGGTGACTTGTGTGTAGCTGATCTCTATACAGGTTTCTTATTTCTAGCTGATCTCTTGAATTCTCTTCAGGGTGACTGCTCTATTAGGATGACTGCTCTATTAGAGTATCTCGATCTTGCACTTGCTGCACCAAGTTGGATTTCGTGTTATAACTCCGTGGCTTTAAGTCTGATTCTTCTACACCATTGATGAGCCTTTCTAAGATGATTACTCCATCTGTACAACGATTTTCAAAGCATTACCCTAAGCGGTTTATCTGGTAGGCGTGGCAAGCAGTCGTTTTTTTTATTAGCTGATCTCGATTGCGTAATTGTTACACACTGTTGGTTTTTTCGTTGTATCTTCCTGGTTTTTAGCTCGATTTCTTTCAAACCACAAAAGGTTTGAGGTTCAATAGTTAACCTATTCACCCACCGATTTTCAGCTTCTTCCCATACGCGGTTTACCCTGTAGGCGTGACAACATATTGGTGTTATTTTTCGTGAATAATCGCTCATAACTCTTTGCCTGTTTATCGTATTCCAGCCAAAGTTGGTACCGAGATGCGCCTTTATATCCCCCTTCTGTGTGCCAAATTTCAAGGCAATCGGATAACGCGTTCGCGTTTTATAGCAGTTTTTGTAAGTGTGCGACAAGAAAAAGAAAAATAAGAAGAAAAAAACGAAGAAACTGAGCCAATTTTTGAAGTCGCATTTCTCGGGAACGCGCAAAGCGATTTCGCTCAAATTTGGAATGTGGAGTGCTGCAGCTGGAGGGAATGTCCACAGCAAACATCGTCTTGTTTCATCAAGGAAGCACAGAGCTACGGAGGTGCGAAAATTGCGTTTTCTTTCTTCCTGTCAATATACTCACGGGTGTTACGCGCCGGCTTCTTGGGCCGCACGACACACTACCGTGTGTCTTGATATATATAGCATGTAGTGTCTTTGGTGAGTTTCTCCTCACATGTGATTTGCTATGAGAAGCCATCTAAGTGTGGTTGATTTCCATAAACCAGTTCCCTTTTATGGCCTAGAAATTAAAACTATAATTGTGTTTGTCATAATTATCGTGTAGCCACAATTTGCAAACAATTCTCATGCTGACCAAAGAGAAATTATTGACAGCATTTTGTTTCCACTGCTACCTCTAAGCAGTTATAACTACCTAACTAATCCATGACAACTTTTCTTTCTGATATTGGTAAGGTCCATATCTAGATATTCTTCTGGTAACTAGATATATAAAAATTGGAATATGAAAGGGGAAATAAGGATCACTTTTAAAAAAGCCACAAAACAAGAATGCATTGTGGGGATGGTAACCTAAACTGCATCCCTATTTTGCCTTGATAGAAGAGTCAAAACAGAGAATTATCATGGTTACATTGCATCAATCCCTTCCTGTTTTGTGGTTTTCTTTACTGTTCTATATTGCACTAAAGACAAGAAACAAATGGCCATTCCCAAGACTCTATCATTATACACGCTATGAATTCAATAATATTATAGGGGTCTCTTGCCATTATTGAATTCATAGCTTTTGATAATAGATACACTTCTTGAGTGGTTTTATGAAGCACTATAAATAAATATAACAATCAAAATGCAATTAATTTTAATTGCACATACATAAACTGGATGTTGTGGATACCCATAACTGTATTGAAGACGATGATAGTTGCAAAGTATACGTTTCAATTCTCCTGTACATAGAATGAAATTTCACAGTTGTCTGCTTTGAATAGGGTAAAGGATGAGTGATCATGAGTTATCAGTCATAAGTTTAAAGATTTTGCTGAACAACTGTTACACTTTCCATAACGAGTTTGTGCATGAAAACAAACAAAACCAAATTTTAATTAGTTTCTTTGTTGTAATGTCATGAGTTTGTTTCTGTTTTTTTTTTTTTGTTGTTGTTCTTGTTTATAGCATAATTTTTTTGTGCATGCTTAATAGTAGAGTATCAGCAGATCACATCAAAGATAATATATAGTAGATACAATCAGCTTGAAGGGTCAACAAGCCAACATCATGTTTAGCAAGTCAACAAACTCTATCTAGGTGATCGTAGTGCTTGTTTTAGTGTAAAGTTATTATTTGCAAGGTTTGTGGTTACATTGGGTAAACCCACTGATCCCTTGTTTACTAGTATCATACAAAGTAAGTAGAGTCAAATTAGGGATTTGTGGATTTACTTGATGTAAACAGGATCCTTGTTGATTACCAGCAATTCCTTCTGATATTTCATCAATCCCTATTCTTTTTTGAAAAAAAAAATAGGTCTAGTAATAACAGAAATCCTTGGTGTCTCTAGTCTCTAGTGTTTTTCTTACAGGAAGAAGGCAAAATTTTTTAATTTCATAATTGCATTGATATAATACCCTTGTGTATGGTTGTACATTAGAAATTAAATTTACTGTATGACTGATTTCGTGATCGAAAATGCTTCTGAAGTAATCTTCTGTTTTAAAAAATGTCATAAGTTACTTGCGTCACAAGTTGAACACTGCGTAAATGAAGTATACATTCCAAAAGAGATTTTATCAGTAATTTATAGTGAAGTTCTGTTGACCAGACTTTGTTATGAATATTTCCCAAGTCATCAATGGATTCCTGTTGTACTGCAGTTGTCCTGGCTCAATATCTTCAATGGATTCTAACCAATGGATATAGCAACATTTCCATCATGGTCTCTCTAGTGATGAAATAAGCATTGTCAGCGAAGACAGAGATAAAGAAACTGAGGAGCTGGAGATAGCTGGAACCTCTCTTGAGCCAAGCCAATAGATGCTAATGCTAGTGCATACAAGCGACCAACTATCTGAGGATGAATCATTGGCTGAGATAAAAAAAAACTATATAAGAAATTAGTCAATGATATCACCTGATATATATATAATCGCTACTATACTACTACTACTGATAATTCATTTCCTGCAGGTGTCACTGTGGCAATGTACATGTCATAATTTAGCCTTGAGCAGTTCAGTTTCTTTGGTGAATCACGCCCACTTATCAGGAATGTTCATAGACATACGTTAAGCCACCTATTAATCAGTAAGTTGTGGGGTAAGTAATATGTACAATGCCATGCCCACTTTAAATATGTGTTTTTCTCTATGTAGGCTACTTGGAACGACACCTACTGATATCACAGTATTAACGGTTGTGCCATAACAATTTTTGTGTTGCAAAATACAATTTTTGAACTGTGTTGCTTGGTTTTGCATCTGAAATAACATGAAGTTGGTTACTATGACAAAATCATTTTTATGCCATATGGGAGTACTGGATTGAGAAATTGTTTTTTAATTGGCAATAAGTTACCTATTGTAGCCTGTGCTTTTTAGTGGCCTCACATAGCATTTGAGTGGCCTGACATACATAGCATTGTGGTTTATTGTGTACACATAGATCTGAATTGGCTTTAGGAAGTTTCCTATGTACAAATATACCATCTGGCAAGATAGTGCTATAAAGTTTTCTGCTGTTATAAGGAATGTGAATGTTTTCCATCGTGGACTGTGTGCCATATGGCAGAATGTTGTGCTAGCATATGTCTGAAACTTCATTTTAATGACTTTATTCTAATGTAGAAAATACACCAAGTATGAAAACCAATTTCTGTAAAGATGTATGTAAATGCAAGAAATGGACTGCTGCTCAATAATGGAAATGTATTTCATTTATTTATTTATTAAGGCTTTACAGCACAAGTGCTGAAGGTCTGTAGGACACCTGGTCCTACAGCCTGTTTAATGTTATTACAGAAAGTGTGTTTGAAAAGGTGGACAAAGGAGAAAAAATCCATGACTGTACCTAGGCAGCCTCGGACCTGCGGCCATCTGATTAATGCTCAAATGCTACAGGAGTCTGCCAGGCGGTCAGGATGTTTTCTCCTTCTCAATTTCATAAAATGAATGTGTGATTGACTTAAAGACGTTGTGACGTGCATGACATACTGTACAGTAATTGAAGGGGTCAGTGGAAAAGAGGGACATGTACCATTTTAGATTTTCCATTTTCTAGGAATGGCTTCTGTTTAATACCCACTATATGGTCATCTGAATTGTCAAATGGCACTTGTCCCTTTTTGCCACTTGCCCCTTCAATTGCAATCCTGCGATGTAGAAGTAAAGGTCATCTAACAGTTGTTATAACTCCTATTGTTTGCAAGAGATGAACATTAACCCTGTTAATGCTTAGCAAGGTTGATCAGAAAAGGAGTGGTGAACCCTCACATACCACATCAAAAGAAAGAGCAATTTCAGTGTTAATGTTTTCTTCTGAATGTGCGCCCCAACTATAAATTACTGACTTGAAAGTGAAGTGACTAGTTTGCTTCACTTTCAGCTATGTCCAGTGCATTACACCGTGTTACAAACAAAGGACAGTAGAAGAAGTACCTCTGCAATCAATCCAGTCACCATGGAAATACAGACAATACAATATAGGGAAGTCATCACATGCTACTGCTAATCAACATACTGTGGTGTGCCAAAAGGCACCTGTTGGTCAGCAATTAATTATTGTAACTTTGTAACAATATACAATCAACACAATTTCATAGCTATATCTACAGAGCATGCAGAGACAACACACAAAATGTTTCTACAACTAAATAACAAGTGTCGTATCAGTCCAGACTACTAGTTTATTAATTCAGTTAGTTACGGATCCTGAAAGTTGATTTATTGGATATTCCTTTGGTTTCACCAGGACATGTGGACACCAAAGTGATTGAATGACTTCCAACACTTAGTCCAGTGTACACTTGAGGACTTGTGCCTAGAGAAATTATAAAGATGATGTATGCACAAGACATTATGTACTGTATTTTCTAAGTTTTAACAAGAACATTAGTAGGTATAACAATTTGAATTAAATAATCAGTTCACTCTCTAAAGCTACCAAAAAGTTTAACTAGTGTCCTTCTATTTGTTAACTACCATTGTGTGGTATACAATCCTATAATTTTCCAGGTGATAGACACAGGGAGATGGGGGAAATTTTATTAAGAGTTTATACTGGCAACTATTATTAACTTTGTGAAGAAGTTATGCAGCTTTACCAACTTAAATTGCAGATTATTATATGTATGTGCAATAATCAAAGACAGGAAAAAAAACTCTATTAAGCATAACAATTATTCCTAACCTACACATAGCATTAAAGAATGGAACCACTTTTAATATGCCTAAAAGTTATCATTTTTGGCAAATTTTGGAATCAAGTGATTAACATAAATGGCAACAATCATTATAGTATGTTCACGTTGAGCTGAATCCTCAAAAACATTTAATAACTTATGGATGCAAATACACATGATCTTGAAAATTGGCTCATTTGTAGTACTGCTTGACCCACAAAAATATTTCAAAATCTTTTTGCTCAAATGTTTGACATAATATTTACGGCCAATCAAAATTTTCATAATACATTTCCTATGGGGAAGCCATATAAGTACAGTGTCCATTACAGCCCTTTCCCAAACTTGTAATGGAGCCAAACCGTACATGTCTGTTGTTGACACTTTTACTGTTACCAATAATCATCTGGTTGGCTGAAATGTTAACTCTGTTGCGAAAAAGTCCACTTTTGATTTTTCGCTGTTTTTCAGGATTCAACTCAACAAGAACATACTATAGAAGTCACCAAATCACCTAATTTGGCAACCCAAGGATTTTCACAAACTACTTCAATTGTTGCTAATTTAAGCAACTCTCTCGTTAGTAGCCAAATGTGGCATCCTGTGACCTTGCCAACTTTGAAGCACGTACACACTTATATCAAAGTAAATATCCTCCATTGTTATATAGTATGCCATTGAACTTTGATTGTGGGTTAAAGTTTCAACTATTGGCAATAGGACTACGTCAAATATGCCAGCATAATAAAAAGCATAATAGGCTAGTGTGCTATGCTAGCATACTAGATGTATATTTCAAACTAAAGAGCAAAATTCCATAAAATAATAGATCGATACTCCCTAATAGAGCATTGTACACAGCTCCTTGGATCAATACTCTCTAATAGAACAGTCACTTTGTAGTGAAATGTTCTAATGGACCATTCACTGATTAAAATGTTCCAAGATATTGTAAGAAATGTTGTTAACCTAGGAGCATTATGCAAGCATAATGAAGATCACAATGTGTAAAAACATTCGGAAAGCATTTTGGGAAAAATTTTGAGTATATTTGACTCAGGATTAATTGGCAATACTTTATACAGAAGTACTTTTTGTTTTGGCTTGCTTTATAGTTCATTATACTCTACTAATAAATTCCTTACTATAATAGCAAATATCCTAATTAGCCCTACTAGTAATTTCTAAGTCTGGTAGCACATTTTCTTAATAATAATAGTACAGTTCTAACACTACTACTGTAGATTTCCTAATCCATTTATGCAATGGTAAATCCAATACCAGAAACCGATATCCACAATTGAATTTCCCTTGCTATACTATATAAGCAGAGTAAGCAATTTGCCAATTGTGGTGAGGTTTGTTTGGCAAGTTCCAAAACTGGCAAGATTTTCTGTAAAAATTCCAAAATTGGCCAAATTAAAAATACTTACCATACTTTCCAAAATTGGCAAGACTTTCTAGTTAAAAATGTTCCACGATTGGCAAAATTATTACTTTGCAAAATTTGCAAACTATACTGTTTAAGGTTCAACTTACAAGTGACTGCTGTTCCACTATCTAACTGGCATGTAAAAGTGGCATCCTGATGTGATGAAAATGTGATGGTTGCTGTAGTTCCTCTTGTGACAGTGCTTACAGTAATGCTTCCAATATCAAAACAACCTAAAATAAGCATTATTCATTATTGGTAATGGATACACATATACTGGATAAATATATGAAAACAACTTTAGCTACTGGGCCTTTGCTCATGACCATATCTTTAATCAAATTCCCAGTAAAAGCCTAGTTGCTGTTTAATTAAAAGAACTGTTTGATGTTGACACCTCAAATTCAGAGAGTGGATCCCAAGTATTTTGTACTTGCAGTTGAGCTAAAAAAATTAACTTTAAGTGGATCTAAAATTGGGTTTTTGGCATTTGTTAAATCAATGTTCACCCTTCTGTGTTTTCCTGTTTTTAATACTAGATTTGATGCTAAGATACTTCCTTAAAGGTACTTTTTGTCATGTATGATACAATATTTCTATGATGGTTTTTAACCACAGTGTTTTGGTGGATGGATAATCAGCTAGCTAAATCACACACTATACGTTACACTTATTATTTAATTAGCCAACAAGCATGACATGCACTCGCAGATATACTCACTACAGTATCATCATTCACACATTCATCACCAATAAATTTTGTAACAGTACTTTTTATTGAACACGTAGCACAGCAAGCCGAATCATATATTAAACTTACCCATGTGGATGCATTGGTGCGGTTTCCTGTATTTTACAAATCTGCTAATGTTATACTAACCTAAACACAGAGTATCATCTGCACCATTCCAGGTTCCATCATCTTGACAAATCCTACTCTGAGTACCACTAATTTCAAACCCATCATCACATGTGAATGTACATGTGTCTCCTGGACTATCATTTCCTGGTGAGCAACTAATCTGTCCATCATCGGGAGCAGAAAGTACTGGACATGTCGTAACTAATGCAATGAGTGATAATATAAATTAATAAGAAATAATGATCAGCATGCAGTATATATAACATTAATTTTAGTCAAATTACATTAATGTTAGTCAAATTACATTAATGTACATAAAAGAAGCATTTAAGCACAAATTACATCAACAAGCTTGATAAGCACAAAATTAATATGCAAGTAAAAATTAGTTTGATTAGTAGTAGCCATTGCACTTCATTTTCAGCTATGTTCAGCCTGTTACACAGCAATACAGACAAAGAACACAAAGAGAAAGACCTATGTAATCAATCCAGTCACAACAGAAAACTCGGACAAGTTTTATTACAAATAGTTATAGGGAAGCTGTCACATGGCTCTATCACAAATGAACACCTTGAGCTGTAAGCAAAGATAAATGGGACACAGAGGAGGACACAGGTAAATCCATGAAGCATGCACTGTATATAATTTCTCTGGATTTCCAAAAGGCACCTGTCAGGCAGCAGCAACGTTGAACAGTGAAATCATCAAGCCTGTACCTTTAGCCATTATCGAGGTATGCTTGTTTAAAGGCTACAGTTAGTTATGAATATATATATTTTTTTAATTTTGTAGGAATCTGGAAGTGTTTCAAAGGCACTTTTGGGCTTGGTTATACCTAGCAAATACTGCCAAGACACCATGAAAGTATGTGAGGACATTTTTAGGGTGATAATTTTGGTTAGAAAAGCCCAAACCTTCATGATCCCTAATATTATGATATATGTGACCCAGTCTGGGAAAACCGGTATTATCACCTGCTTAAAAGTATGAAGAAATGCTTTAAGTATTCAATATGTTGTAGCTTTCCAATGTTTGAAGATGCGTGTACCAAATTTTCACACGTTTTACACTAACTCTTTTACCTTTAAGAGCATCCACAGTAGAAGTAACCAACACTAATAAGTTTCCTGCCATTTTAGATAGTTTTAACTCGATGTTGACATTACCAGGCAAGCTCCAAATAGAATGGGAGGCAGGGGCTAGAGGCAGGGGCTAGAGGCAGGGGCTAGAGGCAGGGGCTAGAGGCAGGGGCTAGAGGCAGGCAAGGGACTGTTAAAAAATTAAAAAGGAAGGCAAAGGAATGAATTGGGCTGAGTAATGGGCCATCTAGGTCTCAAAACTGGCTAAAATGAAAGTACATTTACAGCACAGGTCTTTATTCAACACCATGGAGCTGTACAGCCACATACAGCCATCCCCTGGCTGGCCAGAGTTCCATTAAAGCTTCAGACCGCTTGTACAGATCGCCACTGTGCTTGGGAAAAGCAGCGAATAAAAGCAGACCGCTCAAGTCTAGCTGATTTTGATTATGAAATTTGATAGTTATTCAAATCTGCTGTCGTGGGCGATAAAGACTGAGTCACATATTGTAAAGTATTTCCTGCAGTAACAGTAGACTAAATATTGATTTTCTTTGTTATTTTATAACTGCAGGTTTATTTGTTTACTCAGGCAGCAACTCAGTCTTATGCATATTGTGAATTTGTTGAAATTAACAATTTTCAATTGCCTAGACTACGACTAGTTTGATACTAAAATTTGATTGGCTAAAAATGTGTTCCTTAAATCCCATAGTGCCATGCTCATGTCCTATAGAGACCATGCACTGAAGCAATACAAAACACGGCAATTATTTGTCTGTAACATTGACAGTGCATGGGCATTTAAATGGATAGTAACAACCATACCAAATTAGAGGGAGTAGTAAAGGGCTGGCAACACTACATTTCTTGTTTACAGGCAGCTGTCAACTCAAGGTACAATAACGAGTTGTAAGTTAGACATAAAGAATTAATGGGTTCTATGGGATTTAGAAAATCTTCAGGCCCTTAGTACAGTGGAACCTTCCCTTACCCATATTATCTGGGCACCTCCATTGTTCAGACAGCCCAAAGCAGTTACAGTATGTGGTTGAAGTTGGAGTAGTTTGAAAGGCAGGTATAAGTGGACACGGACACGGACACCAACACTTTCAAAATACACTTTCACATCTATACAACAGATAATTTTCATACTCTAATGTTGTTCTGTACAGTAGTCTTCACTTCCAGGCCCAGATATGGTCTTTGCGTAGTGCTTATCTATTATAAGTGCATGTGCGGAGGATTGGCTAGCATGCCATACGTATGTGACAGGGTCAGCGAAAACCGGTCTTATTGCCCATGTCAGCAGATTTGATTTTTCACCAAGAACATGAAACTAGATGAATAAACTATCAAATTTTACAATCAAAATCAGCTGGACTCGAGTGGTCTGCTTTTGCTGGCTGCTTTTCCCAAGCCCAGTGGCGATTTGTACGTGCAGCGTGGGGCCTTAATGGAGCTCTGGTCAGCCTGGGGATAGCTGTGTGTGACTGTACAGATCCGTGGTGTTGAATAAAGACCTCTGCTATAAATTTATTTTCATTTAAGTCAGTTTTGAGACCTGGATGGTCCATAACTTGGCCTAATTCATCCCTATGCCTTCCTTTTCAATTCTTTAAACAGCCTCTACGCTTTCCTCTTCTATTTTTAAACAGCCCGTTGCCCTTCTTCCGGGCTGCTGCCACCCACCCCTTTAGAAGCTTGCCTGACACAGTTAACCTCAGATTAAAAACTATCCAAAATGGCAGACTGTAGGCTACTTGTACAGTGAATGCTCTAGAAGGTAAGGAATTGGTGTAAAACGTATGAAACTTTTGTACACATAGCCTTAACCATTGGCAAGCTACAACACACTAAATATTTAAAACTGGCATTTCTCGATACTTCGGTATTCCCAGACTAGGTCACATATACTGTTGTACACACACTCTAGAAATCTAATGCATGTTCACAGACTCAGACAAACGTTCAACTGGCATGTTCGGCATGCCCCCTTGCAAGCCAGGATGTTAGTAGGTATAAACACCTGCACCTTATGCTGAAAGCTGTGAGCCCTGGATCTGGCCTGCGACAGTAAACTAGGATGGATTTTTACAATTACAATGCTTCTAGAGCATACCGCAATTTGCTTTTTTTTGTTGTAAAATAATTTTCATATGCAAAATTTGTATGAAAATTTCTTGCACAAAAATTTTTATACAAGATCGAACTACTCTAATAGAGCAGTCATTTACATAAATTATACGAAAATATTTTTACATGAAAATTTTTAGCACGAAAATAAAGCAAATTATGGTATGTACAACAGCACATGGTCTATAATACTTGTAGCGTGCTAGCCAATCTTTCGCACATGCACTTATAAATGGATAAGCACTATGTAAAGACCATGTCTGGGCCTAGAAACAAACACTACTATACAGAACAATGTTAGGTATGATAATTAACTGCTGTATAGATGTAAAATGTATTTTGAAAATTCCTGTGTCTGTGTTCGTGTCTGCCCATATCCGCCTTTCCCAACTACCCATGAAGTTGGAAAGTACAAGAAGCTTAAGGGAGTCTAAAGGTTGCTGTTTACTTGTTAATTTATTCTACTAATGATAACTACCACTTGGTTGCTGGGTAATAATACAGTTGTACAGCCCAGGGGAGTAACCATGATTGCTCCGTAGTAACTTCCTTCTCTGCCCTTTAAACTTTATAGTACTAACTGATAGCAATGACAACCATTATTTGTATTTAAGTCAAATACTTTAGCATATTAGCAAGTATTTCTTAGATATAGACATTGACAATACTATGTACCAGACTGCCTGGATAAGAGAGGTTCCACTGTAGCACCCTCGCTGTGTTCGGGAACTACAACCCAGAACCTTCAAGTTTTCTACTGTAAATCCCAGAGAACCCTGGTTCCTGAAGTCTAACTAGAAAGTAGTTTAGGTCATTTTGTAGAAACATGATGTTCAACATACACTATAAAGGCATTGTGATATGTAGGAAATTGGGCAAAATGTGGATACAAACTGTACCCCTTTGTCAGATGTTAGAGCTCTTGAGTATTAGATAGTGCTTCACCCCAAAACTGTCATTCACCAGTTTATTAATAAACTGATAGAATAGATTCAGAACTATTTATTTCTTGTTCTTGTACATGATGCATTTTATTTATAATAGTAACAATAATACAATACTTTATATCATACCCTTATTGCAAGTAGTTGGATTGCCAGTCCATCTGCCTCTATTATTTCGGATTCGACACCTTCTTGTTTGACTACCACTTAGCTCAAATCCATCATTGCAAGTAAATCTACATGTATCTCCAGCAGTAGGAACTCCATCACCTCCCAGTGAACAATCAATCATTCCGTTATCAGGAGCAGACAGAGGGTTACATGAAGGTCTTGTGACTGTAAAGATACAAGAGGTATTTTAATAGTTAATCTAGACATTAGCTATGCTGTTATGATTATCATTGAGTATTTGATATTTTATTTCTCAGCTTTACATAATGCCAACATAATTCCTGATTCTACAAAACATAGATGATCTGTGTAAGATAGTTCAATAGTATTATGCTAGCATACACAGTATTATCAGTATAATGGCAAATGTCTAAAAACTTGTCATAAACCATGTACGTATTTAATATCTATTAACTATGGAATCAACAACTATAATCATCACACAGATACAAATCTTCTAGGTATATTAATTAAACTATTACTTCATGCATACCTTGTACACAACGAGCTTCATCACCAAGCCACCTTATCCCACGACGATTAATTCGACATGTTCTTGTAGCATCACCACGTAGAGTAAACCCATCATTACATGTGACAGTACAAGTGTCTCCATTAGTAGCAGCTCCATCATCTCCCAGTGAACAGTCAATCATTCCATTGTCTGGTGCCATTAGTGGTGGACATACACGACCTAATAGCAATAGCATATACATGAAGCATCATTTCATGTTATACTCATCCTGTACATATACAGTACATACACATCACATTGTAACTGTCTCAGTAAAAAAATAATATGATGGTTATTCAATGACTTTGTCTGCATAAAAATACAAAAGCTATGAATGTATCAAGTTGATATACCTATATCAGTGATATGATATTGTAAGCCAATAGTTTGAAATCATGAAATTCATATAACAAGTAGGTGAGCAATACTTTAATTTTACTAACATGTAGTAAAGACAATGTTGTTAGCTGAACATTTTAAATCATCTAGGACAGTCAATTGCAATTTGTGAAGTACTAAAAAGCTAATCATCTGGTTTTAAGCACATGCTGCATGCAAACTCAAACTGGTACCCATCACACCAAGTGCCACACACTAGCTGAGGGAAGCATGTGAATGATTCTATCAACTTTCAGATAAGTTGGTGAGATACGGTAGTGATCTTACAATTCCACAAACTACACACTTCTACAGTTCTAATTAATTAACCCTTAGTTACCCTAGTTTTGCAGATGAAATGGCCCAACATTACATTCAAAAAACACCTCCAGAGCCATTATCATTAACATTTTTAACAGTGGTTTCAGTATATCACATTGATTCCCAAACTACAAATCTATTTCTCCAAGTTTTATGACTACCAGTATACCATTTCTTATAACCAGTAAGGGAGATGTTCAATTTGTTTTAAACTTCACGTAATTTTGGAAATTTCTTAAATATACACTCTTCAGTACTTGTTGTACATTTACAGTAAGTACTTAATTGCAAGTAGAAATATCAAAGATTTTGTTGCATAAAAGGAATTGTCAGAACAATTATTGCAATGCTGTTTTCTAGCTGATAAAACAAACATCTTTCAAACATGGCTCACTCAAAATTACTCTCTAATGTGTTTATAGAAATTCTGATATTAGCATGTCTTTTACATATTTAAGCCCATTTTACTTTTTCTATATGGTTCCAGAAAAACTAAGGATTAATCTTAATTCCCAAAACTAACTGTAGACATATTAAATTATTCCTGGAATGATTCCTGAAACTGATTTGTGTATATCATGCAATTGTATGTGTGTATGTCTGTGGATCTGTCCACACCTACAACCACACGAAAAGGCACAGTTTTAATTGGTGTATAAATTCTTACGTCTATAAATTTTTAGTTTCAGCAATTGCTTAGCTACCACATTTGATTTCAAGATTTTATATTGGTCATTACACTGGCCATTTTTAGGATAAATAATTATACAAGATAAACTATTGGTGTAGTGACAATAGGTGCTTCACAAAACATTCTGTGCATACCAGCTACACATCTGACTTCATTGCCACTCCATGATGTCCCCTTACGGCGTTGGTACTGACACTCCCTCGTAGCACTGCCACGTAATGTAAGCCCATCATCACATGTGAAGGTACAAGTGTCTCCAGGATTAGCAGCACCATCACTTCCCAGTGAACAATCAATCATTCCATTATCAGGAGCAGTGAGAAGGTTACACACTAAATATTAAAGTAAAAAGAATTCATATTGCATACTTAGTACAGAGTAGTATTTATTTTATTAAGGCTTTACAGCACAGGTATACATATGACGGTCTGTAGGACACCTGGTCCTACAGCCTAGTTAAAGATTTTATCTATGTATACCTCGTCTACATCTAGGTTCTGTTCCACTCCAGGTGCCATCATTCTGACATGTCCTAGTGGTACTACCATCTTGCAGTCCAAAACCATTATCACATGTGTAAGTGCAAGAGTCTCCAGGATTAGCTTCTCTGTCATCTCCCAGTGAACAATCAATATCTCCATTACGAGGAGCATCAACAAGTGGGGGACATGTTATCGTTATCACTATAGTAGTAGAAATAAAAAGAGCTAGTTTAGAATGTAATTAAATCTTTAAGGTATTTAATTATGTAGATTGGGTGATATCAACTAGCAAGAGTACTTCGTGGTTGCTTTGGTCATCTTACATGACACTGTACACAGAAATGTAGTCTACTAATGAAAATAGTTATAGATTTAGCACTTTTGGAGGCCATAATATTATATTACACAGTTGGAGTGAAGGAATGAGTGTATTTCCTCCAGTAGAGGATGAGTCAGAGTTATCTTAATCGTTGCATAGCTCTCTCTATCACACCGTTAATCCTACTCTTGTAGCTCAGTTGCTATTATGAACATGCACACAACCACCACCCAGTTCCTCACTATATACGGCACACAGTGCCTGTAACAAAACATAGAATGAATCTTTCCTGTTTATGCCAGGCCATGGTGCACAAGACTGCAAGGACACATGTGAGCTTTAGGGATCAACAATATTCTATAGTGCAGAGAGCAGCATACTGACTTAAGATACAGCATCAAAGTGATAGAAATGCATTTTAATAGTTGCTAAAGTTTCTGATAAAATATTTTGCTGATAGTATAGGCAGCCTGCAAAAATATAATGCATTAAGTTTTTTTGTACAATAGAAATATCTCAAGCAAAATTTTCTGGGCTATGGTACATTGGTTTATTGCTTCAAAATTGATGACAGACACATCGAATACCATAAAACTAATTTCAATATAACTACAACAGATGATGGATTTTGCAAGATTGAATGAATTTCCTATGATTGCATATGCACACAGCAGTACAAGTATCCCATAACTACATATTAGTCAATTCTCAAATGAACCACAAAACCTTTTCACCATGAAATTTATACTACTATTACTACTATCAGAATCATTTAAGTGACATATAATTGTAACTAAATAACACAGATAGTGTGATATATTGCACCTCATTATTTGCAAGTTTAATTCATGTTAATATTACGACAAGTGCCCGATGGAGCTGTAATCTATAACCAATGTGCATGCTCTTTCACATGAATCATTGGTCTAATTTAGCAGCAAGAATTGAAGTGTATAGGAAAATAAAGTCTCTGATTTTGACTGCAAGTGGAGAGTTTGGAGGTGTAATGGACATTCTTCAGTCAATAACATTGTATGAATTAGGTATTAAATGTCCATTAGTAAATCTGCAGCTATAGCAATCTCACTTGTTTCACTACTTTTTAGCTATTACAACTTTTTCACTTTTGATCCCGAATCTAATTTAAAAATTCTTAATTTTTCCTTTTGAGATGTTTAATTTTTACAACACAATTATGACTACTGAACCTGCATCAAAAAAAAGAATGGCACTGGGGATCTGGGAGTAATGTCTGCATAACATAATGATGGGGTAAAAGAATAGGGAATTATTCTGGTATTTTGAAGTGATTGAAGAGCATAAATTGGCATAATATGCAATTTCACATAGGTTGAGATCTAGATACTCTAATAGAGCAGTCAGCTATACTCTACTAGAACAGTGAGCGGAGTAATCCTTACTGTATGTATTGCAACAGTAACTAAGCATCTTAGCAGCTAAAAGCTAACTTTCCTATCTAATAGAACAACATAATTACTATACCAAAATCCTGCTAAACATCATAAATTGCAAAAGTTGAACATTTTTTATAAAAATTGGGAATAATTTTGAGAATAATGGATACATTTGGGAATAATAAGAGCATAATGATAACTTTTTTCGAGAAATTTAGAATAGAATAATGAATTTGGAGCATAATTCCCTAAGGTCTAAAGTGTGGCACCAGGGATGCCTTAAAATTAATTTTGTGTCTGAACAAGTGCCCAATCAATTACTGAAAAGTGAAGTGTCCATTACACTTGATTTTCAGCTACTGTGAATTTCATCTCCATTGAAAATCCCATACCATGCAACCATAAAATTTCTTCTTTTACACAATAAGCAATTTCCCATGAAATTGACAGTATGTTCCACACATTACGCAGTGTTACAAACAAACAACAGTATGAGAAGTGTTTCTGCAATCAATCCACTTGCTAAGGAAGTACAGATATTTAGCATGATAGTTAGTCATCACAGCAACAGGGAAACCATATCATGCTATTGCAAATTTATGCCTTGCTTTGTCAGTGAAAAGAACTGGGACACAAAGGAGAACAAAGATAAGTCCTGTGATGTGTGTATTGTACATGCTGTGGTTGGCAAAAAGGCACATCTTGGGATGAAACAACACTGAACAGTGAGGAAATCAATCCTGTAGCCTTATCAGTTATATAATTTAAAAGAAATGAAAATTTCACAAAAACTTGTTGGAAGGGTTTGGGGTCAGTCTGAACACATTTGTGGGTTTGGCCATGCCCAACCAATGTTGCCAAGCTGTCGTGAGGCTGGTTTCTGAGTGATACTTATATGCAAGAATGCCAAAATCTCCATGATCCTTAATATACAGTAGTACCATACTGTATAATAATACAATTTCAATTGTTTCTAAGTTGCACATATTTATATACAATACTGCTTTAACATAACACCCCACTCTTGAGTGAGCAGTAGCTATACTACATACTTTTTTGAGCTAAAGTAAAACTAGAAAGAAATGCATCTGCAACTTGAAAAAGTGAGGATGAGCGTGAGTGCACGGACAGTACTGATTTCACAGCAAGACTCGCGATTACTTTACCTATACCACTATCAGTGTTTCAAAATGAGCAAGCTAAGACCTATAGCCAGTTTTAATTGCTAATCGCAATCACATGTGTGAAAGTATACAGTCTAGTATGATTGTGTTGTATATAATAGTGAGTTGTTCGGTGTTTCTACAGATTTACTACTGCTGCTACTGCTGTTTCTGTATGCTGCTTTTTGTATGTATTCTACTGTGGCTATTGATTATACTACATAACATGTAGTCACTCATCCATTTATCAAACAAACTCTCAAGCATAATAACAAGTATTTCGTAGTAACTTGCAATAATACCAAGACTTACTATAGTATGAATGCATAGATTCAAGAAGAAGGACTGTTAAAGCTGGGTTTCCTGCTAGAGTGATTGCGCAGTACTAAAGTAATTGCTCTAAAGAGAATGTTATTGTTAGATCATGTTTTTGCTGTTTCATCATTTATGTAACAAACACCCAACACTATAATTAACAAACACATAGCTAAATTAGCTGCATTGTTTGTAACTACATGTTACTACACACATACGTGATAACCAATGATTATTATCTATACCAAAACAGCTAAGCTGTGATGAAATGGTGCGGCCTCTAAAAAGACTTGGGTGAAAAAGTTGTAAAATCAAAGGTGGCGGCAAAGAAATGGTTGCAATGATACTAATGCCAATCATTTTTAATAATCACACCACAATGTTCACTTAACCAACCTTTTAATGTTAATCAAATTAATGTGGAAATGTATTTTTGTGCTGGTGAGGGTTCTCAAGGAAATATAATTTAACATGGAAATGTACTAATTTTGAGCCATAGTTAAATGTGTACCTCTTATCAGCACCCTTCACTCTCACCCACTGTGTGTGCAGCAACATCAATACACTATTAGATGGCTTCACAGTCAAAATCAACTGGTCTACCTTTGCTTGATGTTATTTCTACACTATGTACTGTTTTTTGGATCTTTAAAATTGGATGACAATGTGTACTGTAAAATTCTCTTTGTTTATCCACAACTTGGCCTACAGTAATTCTTGACTATGCTACAGTATCCTTTAAAAACAAATCAATGCTCGCACTGCTAATTCCCAATCAACCACCACTGAGAAGGATTTGCATGACACCTCAAACTCCCAAAATATTGGGTAATGATCCACTTGAGAGTGAATCCCTAGGAAGCTAATTAGTGTAAATCTGGCAAGCATAGATAACATTACAATTATCTCATGGCTTCAACAATTAGCTAGCAAGCAACAACACCCTGAATACTTAAAATTCTCAAGCTATAGTTCTAGATGATAATATAAGATAGTTTGAATACCAGAGGTGCCTATAGATTAAACACATACCTCGTGTACACACAGTGTCAGTACCACTCCAGCTTCCATCAATCTGACATGTCCTATTGTTACTACCACTTAGCTCATAACCATCATCACATGTGAAGGTACAAGTGTCTCCAAGACTAGGTTGTCCATCATTTCCCAGTGAACAATCAATATCTCCATTATCAGGAGCAGTAAGTGGTTGACATGCTGTGAGTAAACAATGAAGGATGTATGAAAGGTGTGATGTAGTTTGAAGATACACCAGTTAAGTTTCTGTGTTAAGTTGCTATATGCACAAGTTTAGGTCTACAATGTACTCAGTTATTGCAAATTAGGTCTACATACATAGCACTTTGTTAAGTTACTGAGTGCTATGTAGACCTGTATTTACTACAAGTTTAATTGCAATATTTGATTAGAAATTGTGTAACATGCGTTACAACCAACCACCACTTGGGTACACAAGATTTAGTAAACATTAAATTCAGAGTATAAAAGTTTGTCAGTGATAAAAGATATATCAATCAACAGACACATCCTCTCTGTTTCTTGATGATGATAACTGTCAAAATTCTGATTGACCATCGGTACAATTTGAATATAAATGCTTTACCATAATGGTATGTGTATCATATCAGTAAAAGTCATTGCCATTATAAAGATCATTGTCAAGATTATTGGCTTTGTTTCTAGTGCTTGGCATAAAGGTTTATTCTACTAGGATTTCTCCTTTGGGGGTCAGAAATTTGAGGGGTAACTGAGTAAAAGTCTATGGGTAGCTTCCTATACTTATCCTTTTCCAAGTTCACAACCATTCAACTGTCTGACATTGGATATGAGGGTATTTTGACCATTATGTGTGTCATTTTAAGAACAAGAATAACCTAAGTACAGTGAAGTTGTCCCTCACAATTATTTTTAAGTAGAATCTGAAATATTTGGAAAGTATCCCTCCTCCTACCAGCTCTAGAATAAATATACTGCTTGGTATGCAGCTCAAATGTTGAGAATAGCAGCAAAGAAATTAAACCCTGTGTTATCAGCCAAAAGTCTTTGTGCAAAATATCTATTCATTCTAACATGGTGTGAATATTAAGCCATGTGTATTAACTACTTTTGACAACTACTGCTGAGCAGTTTTGATATTTCATAAGCAGTACGATATTGTTACTTGATATTGTGTTGTAACTATATCATCAGTATGCCTTATATAGTTAGATGTCTTTCTAGACCTCTACTACAAGATGCAGATACATCTAATCATTTTCACTTAAGACAGAATTGTGTTGACAAGCTGTTTGTAGTATATTATTATCCACACAAAAACAGCCAAACTGTGAAAAAATGGTGCGGCCTTAAAAAGCCTGGGTGAAAAAAGTTGTGAAATCAAAGGTGGCGGCCAAGAATTAGGTTGGTACTAAAAATTTGTAGTTAACCACCAACCAACAAATTACACTTTAAGACATTAAAATATTGAAAGCTGTAACATCCTAATAAAAACATGGTAGTTACAGTTGTGCAGGAGAAGTATTGACTGTACTTTGGTTTCTAGCTATAATAATTATATCATTCTAACCCTTCTTTTGGAATTATTCATACTTGCAAGTACTTGCTTGCATTGTTTTACTATTGCTTATGGACTAACTTTCTTCTTTGCATATCGTCTGAGTGAAGTTTTCTGTTAACTCAATAACAGTGTCCATATCAAACTCATCTGTGAAGAACACAAGTGAGGGGTCACTAGCAATGGCATTCAGTTCATCAATGTTAGCACCACCCAATCCTGCAGCATAAACCTGATAGATACCAGCTGCATGAAGAGTATCAGCAGCAGCTATTGTCCTCCTTCGATTATTAGATCTTCCATCAGTTACAACAATAGCAATTTGGGTACGTCCATTTCTCACTCCCATTGTACCATCTTGTGCACTGGATAACAGAAGCTGTAAAGCAGCTGCTGTGTTAGTTCCTCCAGTGGGGTATGGTATACCAGGATTGATAGCAGGTAAAAGAGTTGCTTTACTGGTGTGTTGCTGTAGATTAAATTCGATAGATGCACTACCACTAAACACTATCACTCCAACTAAGCTATCTTGTAGACCAATGGTCAGAGTATCAGATACACTTTCAACAAATTCTCTTATCAACTGGAATCGAGTTGCTGTAATACTTCCAGAACCATCCAATACAAAAACCAAATCAATGCCAGAATTTTCACATTCTACAAAAAATAATTTCAGGGTGTACATACAACCTTGTAATCTATTGAACATTTCACAAGCAGTTTAATGTTAAACACTATCCCACCAGGGTCCCATAAGAAGACTGAACCTATTACTACTAGGAGTCAGATTTGTATCAGAGATACTTCACTATTGATATTGATACAAACAAACAAAATATTCATGTCACACTTATATTATTTACATACAATGTAAATTTTAATAGGCACTTATAAAGAAAGTGAAATGACAGATGACATTGGCTAACACATTAACGGGCAATTAGGTTTGTTTGAAGTAATTCTGTAAAAAGACCTGAAAGTTAAGAGGAGTTCTTATAAGCAATCAGGAGCCTATACTGTATTTAGTGGAATATGCAGTCTATCACTTCAACCATTCATCACAACAGTCAATATCATCTAATGATTAGGCAATCTTGTGAGACTGGATCACTACTAGGGACCCGCCGATTATGCTAGAATAATTATGAGTATAATAGGTACCTGAAAGCATTGAGCATAATACTAGCATAATAGGAAGAATATTTGAACCATACTACAAATCTTTGATGGTCAAAATACACATCACAGAAAAAGTTTGATATACTCTAATAGAATGCTCAATAACTCTAATAGAACAATCAGAGAGCTGATTGTTCTATTAGAGTATATCGATCTTTTCTGTCAGATGCATTATGAAGAGCAAAGAGGTGCTTCAGCCACTTATTATGTGTCCATAACTACAAATTTATTAGCAAAACATGGGAAACGAGGCATAAAGCTTGAGCATAATTTGAGCATAATAGGTAAACTTTTTGAGCAGCGCAGCATAGCATAATAGGTAAAATTTTGAGCATAATAGGCGGGTCCCTACTCACTACTAAAGAAAGAGAAACAGCACACTAATGATAAAGACCTAGGGTCCTACACACATACAGTTTTTTTTCCCACCAAATCCAAGGTTATCTAGATCTTACATACATTCAGGTAGTGTGTTGTCACCATATAATAGTAAGAGCATGAATTCTTGGCAATAACAATTGTATATAACCATCAAGTAGGATAAAATTGTTGCATAAATAACAGGCTAAATAAGCACTATGCTATGTGTCAACTTCAATGTTTAAACAGCTGAAGGGGTTAGCTTCCGTGCACAGATGGAGAGAAATTAACTACAACATACTCTCTGTTTCCTTTGAGGTATGGTTTCAACAATATATACAAGGACAAAAAGCTTGCAAAGTTTAATATTATAATAATTCATTTACCATAAACTACAAAAAAGTGTATGTACATACCTATTGTACAAGTAGTGTCATTACCACTCCAGCTCCCATCATCTCCACATGTTCTACTGGTACTACCTCCTAGTTCATAACCATCATCACATGTGAAGGTACAAGTGTCTCCAGGATTAGCATCTCCATCATCTCCCAGTGAACAGCCAATATCTCCATTATCAGGAGCAGTAAGTGGTGGACATGTTACCACTACAGGTAAAATACATACTGATTTATACTTGTTTATTTTATCCCTTGCTTCTAATATTATGAACTCTTGATGACAAGAGTTCATAATATTAAACACTCAGTATGCCCTGTACAAACACACTGCCACAAGTTCACCATTAATGCCTCTGTTGGTTAATTGGTGATGAATGCGACTCTACCTGGTAGAAAAGAACTGTTGATGGGTGTTGAATATGGTAAAGCCATTATTTTAAAGAACAAAGTGAGGTACTTATACTCTACTAGTGGCAGTGAATTTGTTTAATATATCATGTCAGTTAGATACTCTCCCTTACTACATAATAATTATTATGAACTGTTGCTTCTAAGTAGATTTCCACACCTAACATATGCAATAAGAAAAATTAAATCATTCTTGCAACCCAAATTTAGTAGACTATTCATTGTAGCAGGAAAAAAATCTAATAACACTATTACAATGTGGCTTTACTATAATCATGGCTCTAACAATTACCTCACTAACTCTGCCTTAATCATAATTAACAGGTCTGCAGTCTATAGTCATCATTGTATATGTACATTGGTATAATTATTAAATATATGTACATGTCTGATATGGGAGTCAACAGCTTTAAATAACTGAAGATGGTGTGATCATTTTAGCCAAACTTTAAAGTTAACCAAATGTGAAATGTGTGTGTTTTGTGCTGGCAAGAGTTTCCAAGGAAGTATACTTTAACCGGCACATGCCAGCACACTCTTGTTAACTTTGAGTTGTATCTCTCATCAGTACCAGCGCTGATCAGCACTCTTCACTCTCTACCACATTGTGAACACTTGGACTACTTCTTGGGCTTAGCTATCTTTAAGTCTTATGTGCATAATTGTAAAGTTATTACTACAGTAAATATTAAATGTTTTGTTAACAGATTTGGGAAAACTAGTCTTATTACCTGTGACAACAATGATTTCTCACCACAGACATATATAGCTATATATCATTGTACTATTAGATGATTTTACTGTCAATATCAACTGGTCTACTTTGGCTGGATGCTATTTCACTACTGCGTACTGTTTGTTCAGATCTGTTTTGTAACAAAATTGGTTTGAGATTTTATCCACCTACAACTTGGCATAATATTACACTCTGAACAGTTAAAGTTGGTTTTTCAAGTTATGGTTCTGGACCTAGTTAAACTGCAGCTGGATATTGTGGATAACATAAGATAGTCACAATACCAGAGGTGCATATACATAGATTAAACTGTGACATTAACATACCTCGTGTACACACAGTGTCAGTACCACTCCAGCTTCCATCAATCTGACATGTCCTATTGGTACTACCACTTAGCTCATAGCCATCATCACATGTGAAGGTACAAGTGTCTCCAAGACTAGGTTGTCCATCATTTCCCAGTGAACAATCAATAACTCCACTATCAGGAGCAGTAAGTGGTTGGCATGCTGTGAGTAGACAACAAAGAATGTATGAAAGGTGTGATGTAGTTTGAAGATACAATGATCAAGTTTTTGTGGCTTATTCAGTATTGTACTTGACCTAATATTTACTGTACTTGGCATGATCTGAAATGTGCACAGATTTAATTGCCAATATTTGGTTAGATAATGTGCATTGCAACCAACTACTGCTTGAAACAAGACTTATTATAACAGTTATGTATGTCACTGATAAAAGAGATGTCAACTGGCACATCGTCTTGTTAATGTCTGTCAAAATTCTGATTGACCATCAGTATGGTTTGAAGAAAGATAATGGTATGTGTATTTAGAAATTTATTAATGCAAATATCATTTCCATGCTAATAAAGATTATTAGCTTTGTTTACAGTACTTGGTATGTAACTCAAATATTGAGAATAGTAGCAGAAATTAAATTTGTGTCACCAGTGCAAAGAATCAGTGCAGATACCTAAATTCATTCTTACATAAGGTCACATTGTGTAAATTTGAAGCCATGTGTGTTGTATCTATATACTATTATCAACCATCATTAATAGTGTAAGCAGAAAGATGGCACATAAGTCTTTTCCAAATGCCTCTTAACATCAACAGGTTTGAAAAAAGTAATAGCTGTTGATTAAGCCAATTTGTGCTGCAAGTATTGGAAAGAATTAGTTGCAGTTATTTACTTAAATTGTTCACTCCAATGAATTTGTACAGGAACAAGTGTTTCATGTTTGCACACCTCAATTGCCGTATGGGATATATTGAAGCCTCATAACTTGCTTGTATAAACAGTTCTGGTGTTTCGAGGGCTTCACAGTCTACTAAATGTTTGTATTATAGAAGAATAATGGATCAGGTAAAAGCAACTAACTAAAGATGAATCTAACATCATTATAAATTAATAAAATCTCTTGGCAGATATGGTTAATCTTATATGCATTATAAGATAACACTTGAGCTTGTTAAATATTATTGTAAGTCAGTCATGCACATACATAAATACAGTAGGACCTTCATTATCCGAACTTCGATTATACGAAAAGTAGCGGTGACAGTCCTATTAGAGTATTTTGTCAAAGATGTATGTCCTATTAGAGTAGTTCAACAGAGCTCTGTATATAAATCAATGGACTTCATTTATCACTTCTCTGAACACTTTTGTGATTCAGCTGGCATGCAGGTGTTCGAATAATGGAGGTTCTACTGTAGCTAAGAAACAAAATTTATAAAGTGTGATATCTGGTAACAAAGTCAACTAGATTGATACTAATAAATTGTAGCTAATCACCGTGCAGCATGCCTCTGAACAGCCTCTAACAGATGTGAACCTGTTAGAGGCTGTTCAAGACGTACTGCACGGTGGGTTTGTGGAAGTCACTGGAACCAAACTACGCACTCTTGGTCTATTCCTCATGATGTGTGCTATAGAAAGCTGTGTTTACCATCCTTATCTGCCAGGTGGGACTATTTGTCAGTGTGTGCTCTTCAAGACATTTGTCATGCTGGTTCTATTAAGTTTTCAAACTATTGTACATACAACACTATGCCTATGCGTAGCCATTGTCTTACCCTCATACCCCCACCTTCATCAATCAATGCTAGACGATATTCTTATTTTGTTAATGTTTGTTTTGTGTGGAACAAAGTAACAATCAGTATTCTGGGAATTGAGAGCTGTTCTGTTTTTCGCCACACTATTTACAAACACTTTTGTTGTAATTTTTAAATGTAGTTGATTTGTTGTTTTGTAGATGTAATTATAATTGTTGTTGATTGTTTTGTTTTGTAAGTGTTATTTTGTGTGTGTTTTGTTTAGTTGTTGTATGTGTTTTGTACTAGGACAGTAACTTGTACAGGCTTGCCTTTTGTGCTGTTCCTTCCCTCGTGGTAAATTGATAATAAATAAATACACCTCAAGGGCATTAAAATGTTGAAAGCTGTAACATCTTTAAAGTACAGTATATAATCCATAGCAGTTAGAATAGTGCAGTAGAATAATTGGTTCTACTTCCATTTCTAGTACGTATATCATTCTAACCCTTCCTCTGGAATTATTTGTATCAAGAGTTATTAACCCTTGTTTATACTTATAACGCTAGCTTGAATTACTACTATTTAAAGACTAACTTTCTTCTTTGCATATCGTCTGAGTGAAGTTTTCTGTTAACTCAATAACAGTGTCCATATCAAACTCATCTGTGAAGAACACAAGTGATGGGTCACTAGCAATGGCATTCAGTTCATCAATGTTAGCACCACCCAATCCTGCAGCATAAACCTGATAGATACCAGCTGCATGAAGAGTATCAGCAGCAGCTATTGTCCTCCTTCGATTATTAGATCTTCCATCAGTTACAACAATAGCAATTTGGGTACGTCCATTTCTCACTCCCATTGTACCATCTTGTGCACTGGATAACAGAAGCTGTAAAGCAGCTGCTGTGTTAGTTCCTCCAGTGGGGTATGGTATACCAGGATTGATAGCAGGTAAAAGAGTTGCTTTACTGGTGTGTTGCTGTAGATTAAATTCGATAGATGCACTACCACTAAACACTATCACTCCAACTAAGCTATCTTGTAGACCAATGGTCAGAGTATCAGATACACTTTCAACAAATTCTCTTATCAACTGGAATCGAGTTGCTGTAATACTTCCAGAACCATCCAATACAAAAACCAAATCAATGCCAGAATTTTCACATTCTACAAAAAATAATTTCAGGGTGTACATACAACCTTGTAATCTATTGAACATTTCACAAGCAGTTTAATGTTAAACACTATCCCACCAGGGTCCCATAAGAAGACTGAACCTATTACTACTAGGAGTCAGATTTGTATCAGAGATACTTCACTATTGATATTGATACAAACAAACAAAATATTCATGTCACACTTATATTATTTACATACAATGTAAATTTTAATAGGCACTTATAAAGAAAGTGAAATGACATTGGCTGACAGATGACATTGGCTAACACATTAATGGGCAATTAGGTTTGTTTGAAGTAATTCTGTAAAAAGACCTGAAAGTTAAGAGGAGTACTTATAAGCAATCAGGAGCGTATTCTGTATTTAGTGGAATATGCAGTCTATCATTTCAACCATTCATCACAACAGTCGTTATCTTCTAATGATTAGGCAACCTTGTGTGAATAGGATCACTAGGGACCCGCTGATTATGCCGGAATAATTATGAGCATAATAGGTACCTGAAAGCATTGAGCATAATGCTAGCATAATAGGAAGAATATTTGAACCATACTACAAATCTTTGATGGTCAAAATACATATCACAGAAAAAGATTGATATACCCTAATAGAATGGTCAATAACTCTAATAGAACAGTCAATAACTCTAATAGAACAATCAAAGAGCTGATTGTTCTATTAGAGTATATCGATCTTTTCTGTCAGATGCATTATGAAGAGCAAAGAGGTGCTTCAGCCACTTATTATGTGTCCATAACTACAAATTTATTAGCAAAACATGGGAAACGAGGCATAAAGCTTGAGCATAATTTGAGCATAATAGGTAAAATTTTTGAGCAATGCAGCATAGCATAATAGGTAAATTTTTGAGCATAATAGGTGGGTCCCTACTCACTACTAAAGAAAGAGAAACAGCACACACTAATGATAAAGACCTAGGGTCCTACACACATACAGTTTTTCCCACCGAATCCAAGGTTATCTAGATCTTACATACATTCAGGTAGTGTGTTGTCACCATATAATAGTAAGAGCATGAATTCTTGGCAATAACAATTGTATATAACCATCAAGTAGGATTGTTGCATAAGTAACAGGCTAAATAAGCACTATGCTATGTGTCAACTTCAATGTTTAAACAGCTGAAACAGTTAGCTTCCGTGCACAGATGGAGTTAAATTAACTACAACATACTCTCCGTTTCCTTTGAGGTATGGTTTCAATAATATATACAAGGACAAAAAGCTTGCAAAGTTTAATATTATAATAATTCATTTACCATAAACTACAAAAAAGTGTATGTACATACCTATTGTACAAGTAGTGTCATTACCACTCCAGCTCCCATCATCTCCACATGTTCTACTGGTACTACCTCCTAGTTCATAACCATCATCACATGTGAAGGTACAAGTGTCTCCAGGATTAGCATCTCCATCATCTCCCAGTGAACAGCCAATATCTCCATTATCAGGAGCAGCAAGTGGTGGACATGTTACCACTACAGGTAAAATACATACTGATTTATACTTGTTTATTCTATCTAACCCAAAACAGCCAAACTGTAAAAAAAGAGTGCGGCCTTCAAAAAGGCTATGATGAAGAAAAGATGTGAAATCCAAGGTGGTGGCCAAGAAATGGCTGTGATGGTAGGTTGATGGTAAAAATTTTAATGACGACAATTCAGGTGAATTTTGTGCCAAGACCAAGCGGCACCAAATTCACCTGAGTTGTTGTTATTAAAATTTTTACCATTAACCTACCATCACAGCCATTTCTTGGCCGCCACCTTGGATTTCACATCTTTTTTCACCATAGCCTTTTTGAAGGCCGCACTCTTTTTTTACAGCTTGGCTGTTTTGGATTAGATTATACTGACACTGCATTTTGATTGCCAACATTGCACACTTGGGGTTAAACACCTTACTAGACAATATGGTAGATATTACCCAGGCAATAAATATCATATTGTCCAAGTAAATTCTTTGAAGTGTGGCTTTGCTAGGATATGAATACAAGTAAGGTCCTTATTAGTTGGTGCTATAAGCAGAGGAGGAAGTTACTAACAGAGAAGTCACGTTCACTCTCTAAAAATGTAATATCAGCTAGCAACTAAGTGGTACCTATTTTTAGCAGCCATCAAACAGGTAACCAGCAACCTTTAGTCTCCCTCCTTGTACGTTGATCTAACAACTTTATTATTGTCAATAGACTACAAGCCACATGACTACTTTGGACTTCTGGACCATGGAACCCTGTGGAACCCTTTGTTTCAAACTCTAGATTATTTATACCACAGCTTGTTGGTGTACCGACACAGCAACAAGCCCAATTAGTATGGCATTGGTTATCCAGTAAAGCTCCCATGCATTGCCAACGTTGCAGGCACATAATTGCTGTTTTTTATCACCCCAGAGACAGGAATCTATTGAGACACAAGTACACAGAAAAATTTGGAATTTTCGACTAAAGTAGGGACCATAGCACATTGATAAAAGTACTGAAGCAAGCTGGAGTAGTGCACAATATTAAATCACAGTAAACAATAAGAAGTGCTATATCCCTACTGTGCATTTCCATTATGGTATCTTGAGCACAATAGGGATATAACACTTCCTATTGTTTTACTGTGATTTAATATTATGCACTACTCCAGCTTGTTTCAGTACTTTTATCAATGTGCTATGGTCCCTACTCTAGTTGAAAATTCCAAATTTTTCTGTGTACTTGTTTGTTAACATTTTTTCGTAAATAATTATTATTGAACCCACACATACCACATCTGAAATAGTGACGCGTGCCTCAATTATCATCTGAAAAGTGAAGTATCCATTACGCTTCTTTGTCGGCTATGTTCAACCCATTACACAGCAGTACGAATTAAGAACTGATTGAAAAGCACCTCTGCTATCAAAATAGCCACTATGAAAAATACAGACAATTTATGAAGGTAAGCCATCATGTGCTACCGCCAAATTGACACTTTTCACTGTCAGCAAAGATGAATGGGACACAAAGGAGAACACTGGTAAGTCCATGAAGAATGCACTGTACGTACTGCAGTATGCCAAAAGGCACATGTCCGGCCGAAGCGACGTCAAACAGTGAAAACAATCAAGCCCCTAGCCTTAGCCATTATCAAGTTACGCTTGTCTGAAGGTATCAGTCAGTTACTCAGTCAGTATAGACAATTCTGTTAAAAAAATTTTTTTAAATTTCCATGGTAACTTGTTGAAAGCATTTTGGGTCAATCTGAAAACTTGTTTGGGCTTCGTTTTACCAAACCAATACTGCCTCAAAATCCATACTGCCTCAAACCAATACTGCCTCATCACTTACGGGTCTGCACGTTTTCACAATTTGTTTGTCAGACATTAGGGCTTGTGTCCACATCGTGCCTTTAAAAGTTACTGTAGGGATTACAGGTTTAAATGGAGAAAATACGCGTACGGCCAACCAGAATTAGATAATGTCGGCCTAGATGGCCGGTGCAAACACGGGCAAGATGACTGGTATAACGTGACGATATGTGCAACACAAGGTAGAGAAATAAAGTGAAATATGTCTAAATACGGCTATATTTTTTATTTTAGCAAGGTCACAAGAAAACGACCATGATTAAAGATTTTTTTATTACACAACGCAATACAAATCTATTGAGAGATATTGCATAATCCAGGGCTAATATTGTGAAACCGACCCTACGCGTAAATAACTCACAGTAGTGGCCGCATCTTTTAATTGGGCATGCGCTTCGTAGTTTCTTGGCCGCGCGCCTCACTACCGTGAGTCTTGATGATAAACAAGGGATCTACAGGATTTAGATACCTGTGTAAGTGGCCAATGAATTTTATCTTGCTGTGGTGGACTACGTAAATAGTGTTACATAACTGCAACACGCTATCCCCAACTAGCACAAAATGCAGTATATATCACTTACGTTGAACTACTATCATGGTGGCTTCCTCATCAAACCCAAATCTATTGTCTGCTCTACACGAATAAATGTCTCCATCATTCACATTTGATACAGTGATCGTTGAAACATTTCCAAATGATGTATCCTCCAGTCCATTTCTAAACCAACTAATAGTTATTGGACGTGTTCCACTGGCAATGTTACATTTAATGGTAATGTCATTTCCACCAATAACATATGCAGGTGTCCCTATTTGGACCATTTTGTCTCCAGGGGTAATAGGATCTGGTTGTGGTACAAATGGTCCCTCGTCAATATCCGGTGGACCGCCTAAAAACAGTTGTACATTGAAGAATCACTTTAAGATATATATTTATATATATAGAAAAAAACAGCTATAGTCAAATGCAATGCTGAGCAACCACTGAATGTTGTGGATACTAATAGTAATGTACTGAAACCATAAAATAAATGATATTAGACAGCTAAACCAGTTCAAAATATTAACTACTAAATGAAAACACTTGTAAAGTGCAGATATTAGCATCTAATATCTGCATCTAATATCCTGTTATTAGCATCTAATCCAAAACAGCCAAGATGTAAAAAAGAGTGTGGCCCTCAAAAAGGCTATGGTGAAAAAAGATGTGAAATCCAAGGTGGCGGCCAAGAAATAGCTGTGATGGTAGGTTAATGGTAAAAATTTTAATAACAACAATTCAGGTGAATTTGTGCCAAGACCAAGCGGCACTAAAATTCACCTGAATTGTTGTTATTAAAATTTTACCATTAACCTACCATCACAGCCATTTCTTGGCCGTCACCTTGGATTTCACATCTTTTTTCACCATAGCCTTTTTGAGGGCCGCACTCTTTTTTTTACAGATTGGCTGTTTTGGATTAGATTTCACTTCTTTTTGTATTTGTATACCCCAAAGCTGGCCTATGGCTGGCTTTGAGGTTTTTTTAACCTATCTTTTCTTCTTTACCACAGGAAGAAGAAAAAGATGAAACAAATGTTGAATGCTTTAAATATTTCTCTAAATTTACATTTTATATATGTAATGCATATTTATTACAGAACTCTCCATGGTGATTTCTTTGTAACTGAACACTTTACAAGGAAACTTCTTCTAGCTGATCTCTCTACAGGGTGAATTGTTTGTAGCTGAACGATCTACAAGGTAACTTCTTCTAGCTGATCTCTCTACAGGGTGATTTGTTTGTAGCTGAACTCTCTACAAGGAAACCTCTTCTAACTGAGCTCTGTACAGGGTGAATTGTTTGTAGCTGAAGTATCTACAAGGTAACTTCTTCTAGCTGATCTCTCTACAGGATGATTTGTTTGTAGCTGAACTATCTACAAGGTAACTTCTTCTAACTGATCTCTCTACAGGGCAATTTGTTTGTAGCTGAACTCTCTACATGGTGGTTTCTTTGTAGCTGAACTCTACAAGGTGATTTCTTCTAGCTGAACTATCTCTTTCCGTAGTTGAACTATCTCTTTCCGTAGTTGAACTCCCTACAAGGTAACTTCTTCTAGCTGATCTCTCTATAGGGTTAATTGTTTGTAGCTGAACTCTCCACAGGGTGATTTGTTTGTAACTGATCTCTATACAGGTTACTTGTTTCTAGCTGATCTCTTGAATTCTCTTCAGGGTGACTGCTCTATTAGGGTGACTGCTCTATTAGGATGACTGTTCTATTAGAGTATCTCGATCTCGCACTTGCTACACAGAGTTGGATTTCGTGTTATAACTCCGTGGTTTTAAGTGTGATTCTTCTACACCATTGAAGAGCCTTTCTAAGATGAATACTCCATCTGTACAGCAAATTTCAAAGCATTACCCAAAGCGGTTTATCTGGTAGGCGTGGCAAGCAGTCATTTTTTTATTAGCTAATCTCGGTTGCGTAATTGTTACACACTGTTGGTTTTTTCGTGGTATCTTCCTGGTTTTTAGCTCGATTTCTTTCAAACCACAAAAGGTTTGAGGTTCAACAGTTAACCTATTCACCCACCGAATTTCAGCTTCTTCCCATACGCGGTTTACCCTGTAGGCGTGACAACATATTGGTGTTATTTATCGTGAATATTTGCTCATAACTCTTTGCCTGTTTATAGTATTCCAGGCACATTTGGAACTGAGATGCGCCTTTATACCCCCCTTCTGTGTGCCAAATTTCAAGGCAATCAGATAAGGCGTTCGCGTTTTATAGCAGTTTTTGTAAGTGTGCGAAAAGAGGAAGAAAATTAAGAAGAAAAAAAACGAAGAAACTAAGCCAATTTGTGAAGTTGCATATCTCGGGAACGCCTGAAGCGATTTCGCTTCAATTTGGAATTCGGAGTACTGAAGTTGGAGGGAGTGTCTACAGCAAAAATCGTCTTGTTTCATCAAGGCAGTACAGAGCTACAGAGGTGCGAAAATTGCGTTTTCTTTCTTCCTGTCAATATACTCATGGGTGGTGCGCGCTGGCTTCTTGGGCCGCATGACACACTACCGTGTGTCTTGATCCTTTGCTTCTAATATTATGAACTCTTGATGACAAGAGTTCATAATATTAAACACTCAGTATGCCCTGGACAAACACACTGCCACAAGTTCACCATATATTAATGCCTCTGTCGGTTAATTGGTGTTGAATGCGACTCCACCTGGTAGAAAAGAACTGTCGATGGGTGTTGAATATGGTAAAGCCATTATTTTAAAGAACAAAGTGAGGTGCTTATACTCTACTAATGGCAGTGAATTTGTTGAATACATCATGTCTCCCTTACTACATAATAATTATTATGAACTGTTGCTTCTAAGTAGATTTTTGCACCTAACATATGCAATAAGAAAAATTAAATCATTCTTGCAACCCAAATTTAGTAGACTATCCATTGTGGCACAGAAAAACATCTAATAACACTATTACAATGTGGCTTTACTATAATCATGGTTCTAACAATTACCTCACTAACTCTGCCTTAATCATAATTAACAGGTCTGCAGTCTATAGTCATCCTTGTATATGTACATTGGTATAATTATTAATAATATGTACATGTCTGATGTGGGAGTCAACAGCTTTAAATAACTGAAGATGGTGTGATCATTTTAGCCAAACTTTAAAGTTAACCAAATGTGAAATGTGTGTGTTTTGTGCTGGCAAGAGTTTCTGAGGAAGTACACTTTAACTTGGCACATGCCAGCACACTCTTGTTAACTTTGAGTTGTATCTCTCATCAGTACAAGCGCTGATCAGCACTCGTAATTCTCTACCACATTGTGAACACTTGGACTACTTCTTGGGCTTAGCTACCTTTAAGTCTTATGTGCATAATAGTAAAGTTATTACTACAGTAAATATTAAAATAATGTTTTGGTAGCAGATTTGGGTAAACTAGTCTTATTACCTGTGACAGCAATGATTTCTCACCACAGGCATTATATAGCTATATATCATTGCACTATTAGATGATTTTACTGTCAATATCAACTGGTCTACTTTGGCTGGATGCTATTTCACTACTGCGTACTGTTTGTGCAGATCTGTTTTGAAACAAAATTGGTTTGAGATTTTATCCACCTACAAATTGGCACTCTGAACAGTTAAAGTTGGTTTTTCAAGTTATGGTTCTGGACCTAGTTAAACTGCAGCTGGATATTGTGGATAACATAAGATAGTCACAATACCAGAGGTGCATATACGTAGATTAAACTGTGACATTAACATACCTCGTGTACACACAGTGTCAGTACCACTCCAGCTTCCATCAATCTGACATGTCCTATTGTTACTACCACTTAGCTCATAGCCATCATCACATGTGAAGGTACAAGTGTCTCCAAGACTAGCTTGTCCATCATTTCCCAGTGAACAATCAATATCTCCATTATCAGGAGCAGTAAGTGGTTGGCATGCTGTGAGTAGACAACAAAGAATGTATGAAAGGTGTGATGTAGTTTGAAGGTACAATGGTCAAGTATCTGTTGCTTATTCAGTATTGTACTTGACCTAATATTTACTGTACTTGGCATGATCTGAAATGTGCACAGATTTAATTGCCAATATTTGGTTAGATAATGTGCATTGCAACCAACCACTTCTTGGGTACAAGACTTATTATAACAGTTATGTATGTCACTGATAAAAGAGATGTCAACTGGCACATCCTCTTGTTAATGTCTGTCAAAATTCTGATTGACCATCAGTACGGTTTGAAGAAAGATAATGGTATGTGTATTTAGAAGTTTATTAATGCAAAGATCATTTCCATGCTAATAAATATTATTAGCTTTGTTTACAGTATTTGGTATGCAACTCAAATATTGAGAATAGCAGCAGAAATTAAACTTGTGTCACCAGTGCAAAGAATCAGTGCAGATACCTAAATTCATTCTTACATAAGGTCACATTGTGTAAATTTGAAGCCATGTGTGTTGTATCTATATACTATTATCAACCATCACTAATAGTGTAAGCAGAAAGATGGCACATAAGTCTTTTCCAAATGCCTCTTAACATCAACAGGTTTGAAAAAAGTAATAGCTGTTGATTAAGCCAATTTGTGCTGTAAGTATTGGAAAGAATTAGTTGCAGTTATTTACTTAAATTGTTCACTCCAATGAATTTGTACAGGAACAAGTGTTTCATGCTTGCACACCTCAATTGCCCATATTTAATGTATGGGATATTTTGAAGCCTCATAACGTGCTTGTATAAACAGTTCTGGTGTTTCGAGGGTTTCACAGTCTACTAAATGTTTGTATTATAGAAGAACAATGAATCAGGTAAAAGCAACTGACTAAAGATGAATCCAACATCATTATGAATTAATAAAATCTCCTGGCAGATATGGTTAATCTTATGCATTATAAGATAACACTTGAGCTTGTTAAATATTATTGTAAGTCAGTCATGCACATACATAAATACAGTAGGACCTTCATTATCCGAATTTCGATTATCCGAAACGTAGTGGTGACTGTTCTATTAGAGTATTTTGTCAAAGATGTATGTCCTATTAGACTACAACAAGTTTGATACTGAAATTTGATTGGCTGAAAACGTGGTCTCTAAATCTCGTAGAGCCACGGTCATGTCCAATAGAGACCACGCTCTGTTGCGATACAAAACACGATAATTACGCGCCTGTAACATTGGCAACGCATGGGCGTTTAAATGGCTAGTAACAGCCGTACTGAATTAGAGGGAGGTGTAATGGGCTTAAGCTTGTTTGTACTAATCAACACTACATTACTTGCTTACAAGCAGCTGTCGGGGCACAACAACAGCAACAATGAGTTGTAGTCCAGTCGCTGAGTCCAGTACTTCGATACATAGCACGCGCCTGTAACATTGGCAACGCATGGGCGTTTAAACGGGTAGCAACAGCCACGTTGAGGTCCCACCATGTAGGGAGGTGTAGAGGGCTTGTTTCTAGTAATTAGCCATACATTTCCCATTTACAAGCAGCTGTCAACTCAAGGTACAATAACGAGTTGTAGACTAAATAAGTTAGACGTCAAGAACCACTGGGTTCTACGGGATTTAGAAAACCCTCAGACCCTTAGTAGCGCCCTCGCTGCTCTCGGGCGCTACAGCCCAGGGCCTTCGAGTTTTCTAAATCCCGTAGAACCCTGGTTCTTGACGTCTAACTATAATTTAGAGTAGTTCAACAGAGCTCTGTATATAAATCAATGGACTTCATTTATCACTTATCTGAACACTTGTGATTCAGCTGACACGCAGGTGTTCGAATAATGGAGGTTCTACTGTAGCTAAGAAACAAAATTTATAAAGTGTGATATCTGGTAACAAAGTCAACTAGATTGGTACTAACAAATTGTAGCTAATCACCGCGCAGCATGCCTCTGAACAGCCTCTAACAGATGTGAACCTGTTAGAGGCTGTTCAGAGACATACTGCACAGTGGGTTTGTGGCAGTCGCTGGAACCAAACTACGCACTCTTGGTCTATTCCTCATGATGTGTGCTATAGAAAGCTGTGTTTACCATCCTTATCTGCCAGGTGGGACTATTTGAGTAACCATTAGGGAAAGCACATTAGCATACCGTAAATTATCGCGTAATCTATATCATGTGATTAGTCTGGTCTTCCTGGCCAGGAGGTAATGATGAAATGCCTCGCGGAATACTGTACGGATATTCATACAACCGGTTAGTCTTTTATTTAGTCTATAGAGATTAGAATGGTAGTGAAGGGACACTTTCCTGAGCCTGTTTCGTCTCGAGGTTAGAGAACTGACTCGCTTTAATGTCACATCGGGTAGTAAAAGTTAGGTTAGGGTTAGGGTAAGAGTTAGGCAATCATTTATAATCTGCTAGGTTAGGGTTAGGGTAAGAGTTAGGCAATCATTTATAATCTGTTAGGTTAGGGTTAGGGTAAGAGTTAGGCAATCATTTATAATCTGCTAGGTTAGGGTTAGGGTAAGAGTTAGGCAATCATTTCTATTCTGTTAGGATTAGGGAACTGGATATGGGTAGTAATATTAGGGTTAGGAAATAGTTTTAAAATATATGTACGAGGTTAGGGTTAGGCAGCCATTCAGAACTCAATAGTGTTTGACTTTTATAGCTAGAATTAGGAAGTATTATACAAGTAGTCACAGTAGCAAAGCGGTAGTGCATGAGGCTTGAAACCGAGCGGTCGGAGGTTCGATTCCCGCTATAGTAAACTTTTTTTTTTCACTCGAGACTTTTCAGTTTTTTCTAAGTTCAGTACAGTCTGAAAACGTTTCAAGACGTTGTTTATAGATACCCACCATCGATTTCAGCTAGGAGGGGTATAAAAACGATGCACTGAAATTCACGGCCTTGGAGCTGCAAGTCCGGAGTGAACGCACCCGGACGATGACGTATCACACAACGTGTGTTTGTGTGATGTCATAAGGTCACGTGAGATCACGTGAGCTTTAATTTCACGGAGTGCTAATGTGCTCTCCCTAACGCCTAGTGACTATTTGTCAGTGTGTGCTCTTCAAGACATTCGACATGCTAAGTTTTCAAACTATTGTACATACAACACTATGCCTATGCGTAGCCATTGTCTTACCCTCATACCCCCACCATCATCAATCAATACTAGATGATATTATTATTGTGTCCGTGTTTGTTTTGTGTAGAACAAAGTAACAATCAGTATTCTGGGAATTGAGAGCTGTTCTGTTTTTTGCCACGCTATTTACACACTTTTGTTGTAATTTTTAAATGTAATTTATTGTTGTTGATTTGTTGTTTTGTAGATGTAATTATAATTGTTGTTGATTTGTTTTATTTTGTAAGTGTTATTTTGTGTGTGTTTTGTTTAGTTGTTGTATGTGTTTTGTACTAGGACAGTAACTTGTACAGGCTTGCCTTTTGTGCTGTTCCTTCCCTCGTGGTAAATTGATAATTAATAAATAAATAAATACACCTCAAGGGCATTAAAATATTGAAAGCTGTAACATCTTTAAAGTACAGTATATAATCCATAGCAGTTAGAATAGTGCAGTAGAATAATTGGTTCTACTTCCATTTCTAGTACGTATATCATTCTAACCCTTCCTCTGGAATTATTTGTATCAGGAGTTATTAACACTTGTTTATACTTATAGCGCTATAGCTTGAATTACTACTATTTATAGACTAACTTTCTTCTTTGCATATCGTCTGAGTAAAGTTTTCTGTTAACTCCATAACAGTATCCATATCAAACTCATCTGTGAAGAACACAAGTGATGGGTCACTAGCAATGGCATTCAGTTCATCAATGTTAGCACCACCCAATCCTGCAGCATAAACCTGATAGATACCAGCTGCATGAAGAGCATCAGCAGCAGCTATAGTAGCTCTTTGACTATTAGATCTTCCATCAGTCACAACAATAGCAATTTGGGTACGTCCATTTCTCACTCCCATTGTACCATCTTGTGCACTGGATAACAGAAGCTGTAAAGCAGCTGCTGTGTTAGTTCCTCCAGTGGGGTATGGTATACCAGGATTGATAGCAGGTAAAAGAGTTGCTTTACTGGTGTGTTGCTGTAGATTGAATTCGATAGATGCACTACCACTAAACACTATCACTCCAACTAAGCTATCTTGTGGACCAATGGTCAGAGTATTAGATACACTTTCAGCAAATTCTCTTATCAACTGGAATCTAGTTGCTGTAATGCTTCCAGAGCCATCCAGTACAAAAACCAAATCAATACCAGAATTTTCACAACCTGTAAAAATAGAGTCTGTATTATATAAATTATAATAGCAAGTCACTTATCAAGACAAGTGAAATGATAGATGACATTGGCTAACATATTAATAGGTAATTAGGTTGGTTTGAAGCAATTCTGTAAAAATACCTGAAAGTTATGAGAAGTAGTTATAAGCAATCAGAGACCTACACTGTATTTAGTGGAATATGCAGTCTACCATTTCAATCATTCATCACAGTGGTCATTATCATCTAATGATTTGTTTTATATAATAAACTAGAGTGAATAAGGTCACCATTAAAGAATGACAGATAGCACACTAATGATGAAGATCTATGTCCTATACGCATGCAGCCAAATCCTTCATCTTACTTACAGTCAGGTAGTGTGCATAACACAAAAGACAAAGAATTGGCTATCAAACACAAAGCACAAATTTTCTGTCTTAGATCACAAATTCCTGGCAATAACAATTGTATATTACACAAGTAGGATATCATTGTTGCCTTCGATAAATAAGCACATACACTACTGCATCAACTTCAATATTTAAATAGCTGAATGGGGTAACTTCAATACACACACAAATGGAATTTAACTACAACATACTCTCTGTTTCTTTTTCTTTTGAGGCATAGTATAATATAACTTTGCAAGGTTTATTATTAGTTTATGAACATAATATACAGTAAACAAAAAGTGTACATACCTATTGTACAAGTAGTGTCAGTACCACTCCAGCTCCCATCATCTCCACATGTTCTACTGGTACTACCTCCTAGTTCATAACCATCATCACATGTGAAGGTACAAGTGTCTCCAGGATTAGCTTCTCCGTCTCCTCCCAGTGAACAATCAATATCTCCATTACCAGGAGCAGTAAGCGGAAGACATGTTACCACTGCATAATAAATACAGATTGGTTTACAGTTGCTTATTTTTCAAATTACATCTTTATAGATATTCACAGCTAGAAATTTGCAATAAGAAAGTTTAATCATTCCACATTTCATAAACCATCCATTTTGACACAGAAGCAAAATTAAATACCACTATTATGAGGTGACATTACTATACACTAACTCTGCCTTAATCGTAAATGACAGGGTATGTAGTCTAGAGTCATCCTTGTTAGGCCTGAGGCAAATATACTCAAAATTATGTCCATAATGCATTCAGGAATTTCAAATGTTCACCAATTATGCACTTCAGTGTTCCCATCGTAGTTATGCTTTCAATATGCTTAGCAACATTTCTTACAATTATCTTGGAGCATTTTAATATCAACAGCTTTAACTAACTGAAGATGGTGTGATCACTTCAGCCAACCTTTAAAGTTAACCAAATGTGAAATGTGTGTATTTTGTGCTGGTGAGGGCTTCCTAGGAAGTATACCTTAACCTGGCACATGCCAACGCACTCTTGTTAACTTTGAGTCATACCTCTCATTGGTACTCTTCACTCTCTAACACAATGTGAACACTTGTAATATACTGTAGTTGCACTTATCTATTTAATATGATGAAATATTTTGCTTTTTGTGCTCAGTTGTATACCTTTATCTTCAGTAAAAGTCTTATGTGTATAGGATCTACAGTATATTACAGTAAATATAATTCTGTTAGCAGGTTTGGGAAACTAGTCTTTATCACCTGTGACAGTAATGATTTCTCACTATGTATATGTACAGCTACATCAATGCGCTATTAGATGATTTCACTATCAAAATCAACTGGTCTGCTTTTGCTGAATACTATTTCCATGCTTTGAACTGTCTGTGCAGATCTTTGGAGTTGGATGAAGACCTGTGCTGTAAAATCAATTTGGTTTGAGCTTTTATCCATCCAAAACTTGGCAAATTCTTGTAATGCTATCCTCTACCATTTTGAAAACAAGTCAATGCTTGTGCTGCCATCACTGGGAAGGGCTTGCCTTACACCTCAAACTTGCAAAACATTTGGTAGTTAGCTACTTGAGAGTAAATTCCTAGGAAGCTAATTAGTGAAAAATCTGGTAAGCTTATAGTTCCAAGTTCCAACACCCTGAATAAATAAACTTGTTTATCAAGTTATGGTTCTGGTCGGATATTCAGAATACCAGAGGTGTGTATAGGTTAAACTGTGGCAATAACATACCTCGTGTACACACAGTGTCAGTACCACCCCAGCTTCCATCAATCTGACATGTCCTATTGGTACTACCACTTAGCTCATAGCCATCATCACATGTGAAGGTACAAGTGTCTCCAAGACTAGGTTGTCCATCATTTCCCAGTGAACAATCAATATCTCCATTATCAGGAGCAGTAAGTGGTTGACATGCTGTGAGTAGACAATGAAGAATGTATGAAAGGTGTAATGTAGTTTGAAGATACATTCAGTTTCTGTGGATTATTGAGTACTACATAGACCCAATATTTACTTGATAAGATCTGAAATGTGCACAACTTCGATTGCAATATTTGGTTAGAAATTTTGTAATATGCATTTCAACTGATCACCATCTTGGTATACAAGTCATGAAGCCGTGTGTTGTAACTACTACTATCAACCATCATTAATATAGTGTAAGCAGGTAAAAGAGTCTGTAGTGAATTCATTCTCCAAATGCATACCTAACATCAACAGGTTTGTAAAAAGCAACAGTTTCTAATTCATTCAATTTGTGCTACAGTTATTGGAAAGAATTAGTTGTAGATATTTACTAAAATACTAGTAAATTATGTAGAAACTTAGCTACCTAACAGCACTGAATTCAAAAAGTTGAAGACAGACATGGTTTGCACTTGCCAAAACTAGTAACATTAAAGACATGAACATGTGTTCACTCCCAATGCCTTTGCACTGGAACAAGCATGTTTTCATGCTGTAAACATGTTTGCATGCCACAGTGACCCATAGTAACTGTATCGAATATAAGCCTCATAGCTCACTTGCTCTTGTTTGTATCAAAGCACTTTTGATAAATAGTTCTGGTGTTTAAAGGAGTTTACAGCACTGCTACATTTTTGGGAAGTTGGCCCATGTAACAAGAATTATTAAGGAAGAACAAGGGGCCAAGTAAAAGCAAAACTGACAAAATGAATCCAGCATCAACCACATATGACATTTAAAATACCATATAAGTCAGTCATGCACATACATATATGTAGGACAAGTAATAAAAAAACTTAATTTTATGGGAACTGAAGTTCACTGTGATACCTGAATGTCTTTCTGACTGAGAACCTCAGAGGTAACTAGGTTGGTACTAAACTTCTGTAGCTAACTACCAACCAACAAAATATACACTTTAAGACATTAAGCTGTAACATCTTTAAGTATAAATCCATGGTAGTTAGAATTGTGGAAAAATTTGTAGCTAACCAACAAGTACACATTAAGACATTATTAAAGTATTGAAAGGCTGTAACATCCCTAAAGTATGGCAGTTAGAATTGTGCAGTAGAAGCATTGAGTCTACTTTCATTTCTATTATATCTTTCTAACCCTTCATCTGCAATTATTTTTACTTCTAAGTGCTAACTTGCATCATTTTATTACTGTTTAAAAACTAACTTTCTTCTTTGCATATCGTCTGAGTAAAGTTTTCTGTTAACTCAATAACAGTGTCCATATCAAACTCATCTGTGAAGAACACAAGTGATGGGTCACTAGCAATGGCATTCAGTTCATCAATGTTAGCACCACCCAGTCCTGCAGCATAGACCTGGTAGATACCAGCTACATGAAGAGCATCAGCAGCAGCTATTGTCCTCCTTCGATTATTAGATCTTCCATCAGTCACAACAATAGCAATTTGGGTACGTCCATTTCTCACTCCCATTGTACCATCTTGTGCACTGGATAACAGAAGCTGTAAAGCAGCTGCTGTGTTAGTTCCTCCAGTGGGATATGGTATACCAGGATTGATAGCCGGTAAAAGAGCTGCTTTACTGGTGTGTTGCTGTAGATTAAATTCGATAGATGCACTACCACTAAACACTATCACTCCAACTAAGCTATCTTGTGGACCAATGGTCAGAGTATCAGATACACTTTCAGCAAATTCTCTTATGAGTTGGAATCTAGTTGCTGTAACACTTCCAGAGCCATCCAGTACAAAAACCAAATCAATACCAGAAGTTTCACAACCTATACAAATAGGGTGTACAGTACATAAATCCTTGTAATCTATTAAAACATTTCACAAACATATCCCACCAGGGTCCCATAAGAAGACTGAACCTGTTACTACAAGGAGTCAGATTTGTACAAGTAGTCAGAGATACTTCATTATTGATACTGATACAAACAAACAGAACATTTGGGTCACACTCATATTGTTTATATCCAGTGTAAATTTTAATAGGTACAACATCAAGAGAAATGAAATGATAGATGGTATTGGCTAACATATTTAAATGACAATTCGGTTGGTTTGAAGCAATCCTGTAGAAAGACCTGAAAATACAGTCTACCATTTCAATCATTCATCACAGTGGTCATTATCATCTAATGATTTGTTTTATATAATAAACTAGTGTGAATAAGGTCACTATTAAAGAAAGACAGATAGCACACTAATGATGAAGATCTAGGTCCTACACAGTGACAGAGGAAGTAGTTGATGTGAGGGGGCTGACCAGAGTATAGAATCTCTGGCAGCAGGGAGTCTTGTGGGGTGCAGTTCCCCAGAAGCTGTAACCATTTTAGCTTTCATGGTGCCTCAAAGTTCACCAGAATTAATTCATAGTACAATTTGAAGTATTTCAAGTATTTCAAGTAGAATACCAACCTTTTAGTCAAAAGTATATAAACAGACTATTTGTAGTCAATAAAAACCTTTTTTGGCAAAGTTTTTAGCTGTTGACTACAGGAGGGTTAATAAACATGCAGCACCTACAATCAGCCTTTAGACACCTGGAAACACTTGGTACAGTGGGAAGACACCAACTCTCAAAGTAAGATGCCAGTGTTTTGATTCCTACTGTAGGCAACAATTTGTTTTCCATTTTCAACTATTCTTAGATAAGAAGCACTTTGACTGTTCTATTAGGGTACTTTCTGTGCAGAAATCGAGTACAATTTATAACGCACAGGTGTCATGCATGTAATTATCTAGGATTAATACAAAACAATTAAGGGTGGGGTAGTTGATCAGTTGATTACAAATCGGGGTAAACTATTCCATAGTTTGATTACAGAAGAAATTGTACAAGTCAATTTTTTGTAGTGGGTTGGGTGTATATCAATCTTTTGCACGGTCTTCAGCCCCACTCCAAGAAGGATAATTTTGGCAAGAATCATTCTGAGGGGGGTAAGCCTTCTCTCAATAGATTGAGGGCTGAACAGCCCCTACCCTCCCTCTTCCTGCCACCTATGGTCCTAGATACACACATGTGGCTTCGTTCACACCAAATCCAAGGTTACCTTGATCTTACACATGCTCAGGTAGTGTATATAACACACAAACAATCATGAACAAGGAAATGACTAGCAAACACAAAGTACAAATTTTCTGTCACTACATACATATGTTAGATCACAAATTCCTGGCAATAACAATTGTAAGTAGGGTATCATTGTTGCCTTAATAAGCACATGTACTACAGAGTCAACTTCAATATTTAAATAGTTGAATGGGTTACTTCCATCACAGATACAATTTAACTACAACATACTCTCTGTTTGTTTTTCATTTGAGGTATGGTTTTGATGGATAAAAAAACTTAGCAAGGTTTCTAATTCATTAACATAAAACGCTGCAGTAAACAAAAAGTGTACATACCTATTGTACAAGTAGTGTCATTTCCACTCCAGCTCCCATCATCTCCACATGTTCTACTGGTACTACCTCCTAGTTCATAACCATCATCACATGTGAAGGTACACGTGTCTCCAGGATTAGCTTCTCCATCTCCTCCCACTGAACAATCAATATCTCCATTATCAGGAGTAGTGAGTGGTGGACATGTTACCACTGCATAATAAATACAAATTGGTTTATTTTTTTTCAAATTACTCCTTTGTAGATATTCCCAGCTAGAAATTTGCAATCAGAAAATTAAATAATTCCACATTTCATAAACAATCCATTTTGGCACGAAACAAAATTAAATACCACTATTATGAGCTGACATTACTATACACTAACTCTTCCTTAATCTAAATTGACAGGGTATGCGGCCTAGAGTCATCCTTGTTAGGCCTGAGTCAAATATGCTCAAAATTTTGTCCATAATGCATTCAGGAATTTCAATTTTTAACCTATTATGCTCTTCATTGTTCCCATTATCCTTGCATTAGACTCTATTTAGGCTGTTTTGGGTGGGTAATAAATCTCATATACTCCACCTTGTTTTCTAATATACTCCATGCCTTCAGGCACAATATAACATATGCTCAGAATCTAGGCCTATCCAATCGCTACGCATTGTTCACGTGCAGTGATTTAACGAGTGCAATTATTTTGTCATGTTAGGATGCATAGTTGCCATGGCGTTAGTATTATCATGAGAAAACCAGCTGCTTTTGCCAACCCTACAGCAGAAACAGCCGTGGATGAGGTAAGTAATCTGAGTGTAATGTGAAACAAAGTCTAAAGCAGTTATACGGACGCAATGTGGAGTCTATGAAAAATTTACCCTCAGGCCCTTAGTAACACCCTCGCTTTGCTCGCACACTACAGCCCAGGCCTTTGGGTTTATAAATTTCATAGACTCCACATTGTGCCTGTATAACTATTATTTATGCTCCTAGGTTAACAACATTTCTTACAATTATCTTGACACATTTTAATCAGTGAATGCTCTATTAGAGCATTTCACTACAAAGTAACTGTTCTATTAGAGAGTATCAATCTAAGGAGCTATGTAAACACATTTGAGTGCTCTATTGCAATTTGTAATTTCCACTGACAGCTGTATCACAGTGTATTGATCTATTTTAATTAAGTTCCACAGTTTGAAATATACACCTAATGTGCTAGCATTATGCTGGCATACTACTACTCCAGCCTATCATGCCCTTTTATTATGCTGGTATATTTGATGCAGGCCTAATCCCTGTATATGTACATTGGTTTAATTGTTAAATACCGGTATATATACATATCTGATGTGGGAGTCAACAGCTTTAAATAACTGAAGATAGTGTGATCATTTTAGCCAAACTTTAAAGTTAACCAAATGTGAAATGTGTGTGTTTGTGCTGGTGAGGGCTCCCAAGGAAGTATACTTTAACCTGGCACATGCCAACGCACTCTTATTAAATTTTAGTTGTACCTCTCATTGGTACTCTTCACTCTCTACCACAATGTGGACACTTGCAATATAGTTGCACTTATCTAATGAATATTTTGCTTTTGTGTTCAGCTATATACTTTTATCTTCTGTAAAAGTCTTAGTTTACAGGATCTACAGTACATTACAGTAAATATAAAATATTTCTGAGCTATTATCCACCCAAAACTTGGCCTAGATCTAATCAATGCTATCCTCTTAAAAACAAATCAATGCTTGTGTTACCATTTCATTGGAAAGGACTTGCCTGATATTTCAATCTTACAAAACATCAACAGTTAGTAGTTACTGTAGCTACTTGAGAGTAGATTCTTATATACAGTAAGCATAGATAGCTTCAACCATTATCATGCTATAAACACTTTGAATTGTTAAAACTGGTTTTCAAATTATAGTTCTGGTTCCAGTTAAACTGCTGTTGTGAGATAGTCAGAATACCAGAGGTTTCTACACATTAAACTGTGACATTAACATACCTCGTGTACACACAGTGTCAGTACCACTCCAGCTTCCATCAATCTGACATGTCCTATTGGTACTACCACTAGCCTCATAGCCATCGTCACATTTGAAAGTACAAGTGTCTCCAAGACTAGGTTGTCCATCATTTCCCAGTGAACAATCAATATCTCCGTTATCAGGAGCAGTAAGTGGTTGACATGCTGTGTGAGTAGACAATGAAGAACGTATACAAAAGGTGTGATGCATAAATGAATTAAGTTTCTGTGGATTAGCTACTGAGTGCTATGTAGACCTAATATTTACTTCACATGATCTGAAATGCGCACAAGTTTAATTGCAATATTTGGTTAGAAATTATGTAACATACATTACAACCAACTTCAAATTGGGTATACAAGTGATGAAGCCATGTATTGTAACTACTACTATCAACCATCATTAATAGTTTAAGCAGGTAAAAAAGTCTGTAGTGAATTCATTCTCCAAATGCACACCTAACATCAACAGGTTTGTAAAAGTATATAAGAGCTGTTGATTCAGTCACAGCTATCAGAAAGAAGTAGTTGGAATAATTTACTAATATACTAAATTATGCATAAACTTACCTAATAGCACTAAATTCGAAAAGTTGAAGAAAGACATGGTTTGCATTCACCTGCTCCCTTGCCAAAACTAGTAATATTAAAGAGGTGAGCATGTGTTCACTCCCAATGGCTTTATACTGGAACAAGCATACTTTCATGGAGTGGCCCATATATACTAACTGTATTGAATGTAAGCCACTTGCTCTTGTTTCTTGTTTGTATCAAAGTGCTTTTTTAATAAATAGTGCTGGTGTTTAAAGGGCTTCACAGCGCTGCTAATTTTTAAGGAGTAACAAGGAAGAACAACAGGCCAGGTAAAAGCAAACTGACTAAAAATGAATCCAACATCATTATGAATTTATAAAATCTCCTGGGAAATACGGTTGCTTATGTATTATATATAAGATTACAACCCTTGAGCTTGGGAAATATTTTGTGGCCACATACGATATTAAAAATATAAATCAGTTGTGCAGGACAAGTATTAAAAACTTAATTTATAGGAACTGAACTTTACTGTGATATCTGAATGCCTTTGTGTCTGAGAACCTCAGAGGTAACTAGGTTGATACTAAAACTTTGTAGCTAACAACCAACCAACAAATGTGACCGGATTTGCGAAAAGGGGTCTTCCACACACATCCAATTTACCAACTTTGACAATTCATAACTTCCGTTTGGTAAAAGTTATTGCCTTGACATTTGGTCAGTAGTGTGCACCACCATAGATTAATGGATGGTAAAATTTCAGGTTTGGATCTTTTTTAAACACAAAGTTATGGTCTTCCAATTCATAGAATTGGATGTGTGTGGAAGACCCCTTTTCGCAAATCCAGTCACAAATTACACCTTAAGACATTAAGCTGTAACATCTTTAAGTATAATCCATAGCAGCTAGAATCATGGAAAAACTTGTAGCTAACCAACAAATTGCACATTAAGACATTGAAAGCTGCAACATCCTCAAAGTATAATTCGTGGTAGTTAGAATTGTACAGTAGAAGTATTGACTGTACTTTTGTTTCTATTATTATATCATTCTAACCCTTTCTCCGGAATTATTTATACTTCTAAATGCTAGCTTGCATCATTAATTATTGTTCAAAAACTAACTTTCTTCTTTGCATATCGTCTGAGTAAAGTTTTCTGTTAACTCAATAACAGTGTCCATATCAAACTCATCTGTGAAGAACACAAGTGATGGGTCACTAGCAATGGCATTCAGTTCATCAATGTTAGCACCACCCAATCCTGCAGCATAAACCTGATAGATACCAGCTGCATGAAGAGCATCAGCAGCAGCTATTGTCCTCCTTCGATTATTAGATCTTCCATCAGTCACAACAATAGCAATTTGGGTACGTCCATTTCTCACTCCCATTGTACCATCTTGTGCACTGGATAACAGAAGCTGTAAAGCAGCTGCTGTGTTAGTTCCTCCAGTGGGATATGGTATACCAGGATTGATAGCAGGTAAAAGAGCTGCTTTACTGGTGTGTTGCTGTAGATTAAATTCGATAGATGCACTACCACTAAACACTATCACTCCAACTAAGCTATCTTGTGGACCAATGGTCAGAGTATCAGACACACTTTCAGCAAATTCTCTTATGAGTTGGAATCTAGTTGCTGTAACACTTCCAGAGCCATCCAGTACAAAAACCAAATCAATACCAGAAGTTTCACAACCTATACAAATAGGGTGTACAGTACATAAATCCTTGTAATCTATTAAAACATTTCACAAACATATCCCACCAGGGTCCCATAAGAAGACTGAACCTGTTACTACAAGGAGTCAGATTTGTACAAGTAGTCAGAGATACTTCATTATTGATACTGATACAAACAAACAGAACATTTGGGTCACACTCATATTGTTTATATCCAGTGTAAATTTTAATAGGTACAACATCAAGAGAAATGAAATGATAGATGGTATTGGCTAACATATTTAAATGACAATTCGGTTGGTTTGAAGCAATCCTGTAGAAAGACCTGAAAATACAGTCTACCATTTCAATCATTCATCACAGTGGTCATTATCATCTAATGATTTGTTTTATATAATAAACTAGTGTGAATAAGGTCACTATTAAAGAAAGACAGATAGCACACTAATGATGAAGATCTAGGTCCTACACAGTGACAGAGGAAGTAGTTGATGTGAGGGGGCTGACCAGAGTATAGAATCTCTGGCAGCAGGGAGTCTTGTGGGGTGCAGTTCCCCAGAAGCTGTAACCATTTTAGCTTTCATGGTGCCTCAAAGTTCACCAGAATTAATTCATAGTACAATTTGAAGTATTTCAAGTATTTCAAGTAGAATACCAACCTTTTAGTCAAAAGTATATAAACAGACTATTTGTAGTCAATAAAAACCTTTTTTGGCAAAGTTTTTAGCTGTTGACTACAGGAGGGTTAATAAACATGCAGCACCTACAATCAGCCTTTAGACACCTGGAAACACTTGGTACAGTGGGAAGACACCAACTCTCAAAGTAAGATGCCAGTGTTTTGATTCCTACTGTAGGCAACAATTTGTTTTCCATTTTCAACTATTCTTAGATAAGAAGCACTTTGACTGTTCTATTAGGGTACTTTCTGTGCAGAAATCGAGTACAATTTATAACGCACAGGTGTCATGCATGTTATTATCTAGGATTAATACAAAACAATTAAGGGTGGGGTAGTTGATCAGTTGATTACAAATCGGGGTAAACTATTCCATAGTTTGATTACAGAAGAAATTGTACAAGTCAATTTTTTGTAGTGGGTTGGGTGTATATCAATCTTTTGCACGGTCTTCAGCCCCACTCCAAGAAGGATAATTTTGGCAAGAATCATTCTGAGGGGGGTAAGCCTTCTCTCAATAGATTGAGGGCTGAACAGCCCCTACCCTCCCTCTTCCTGCCACCTATGGTCCTAGATACACACATGTGGCTTCGTTCACACCAAATCCAAGGTTACCTTGATCTTACACATGCTCAGGTAGTGTATATAACACACAAACAATCATGAACAAGGAAATGACTAGCAAACACAAAGTACAAATTTTCTGTCACTACATACATATGTTAGATCACAAATTCCTGGCAATAACAATTGTAAGTAGGGTATCATTATTGCCTTAATAAGCACATGCACTACAGAGTCAACTTCAATATTTAAATAGTTGAATGGGTTACTTCCATCACAGATACAATTTAACTACAACATACTCTCTGTTTGTTTTTCATTTGAGGTATGGTTTTGATGGATAAAAAAACTTAGCAAGGTTTCTAATTCATTAACATAAAACGCTGCAGTAAACAAAAAGTGTACATACCTATTGTACAAGTAGTGTCATTTCCACTCCAGCTCCCATCATCTCCACATGTTCTACTGGTACTACCTCCTAGTTCATAACCATCATCACATGTGAAGGTACACGTGTCTCCAGGATTAGCTTCTCCATCTCCTCCCACTGAACAATCAATATCTCCATTATCAGGAGTAGTGAGTGGTGGACATGTTACCACTGCATAATAAATACAAATTGGTTTATTTTTTTTCAAATTACTCCTTTGTAGATATTCCCAGCTAGAAATTTGCAATCAGAAAATTAAATAATTCCACATTTCATAAACAATCCATTTTGGCACGAAACAAAATTAAATACCACTATTATGAGCTGACATTACTATACACTAACTCTTCCTTAATCTAAATTGACAGGGTATGCGGCCTAGAGTCATCCTTGTTAGGCCTGAGTCAAATATGCTCAAAATTTTGTCCATAATGCATTCAGGAATTTCAATTTTTAACCTATTATGCTCTTCATTGTTCCCATTATCCTTGCATTAGACTCTATTTAGGCTGTTTTGGGTGGGTAATAAATCTCATATACTCCACCTTGTTTTCTAATATACTCCATGCCTTCAGGCACAATATAACATATGCTCAGAATCTAGGCCTATCCAATCGCTACGCATTGTTCACGTGCAGTGATTTAACGAGTGCAATTATTTTGTCATGTTAGGATGCATAGTTGCCATGGCGTTAGTATTATCATGAGAAAACCAGCTGCTTTTGCCAACCCTACAGCAGAAACAGCCGTGGATGAGGTAAGTAATCTGAGTGTAATGTGAAACAAAGTCTAAAGCAGTTATACGGACGCAATGTGGAGTCTATGAAAAATTTACCCTCAGGCCCTTAGTAACACCCTCGCTTTGCTCGCACACTACAGCCCAGGTCTTTGGGTTTATAAATTTCATAGACTCCACATTGTGCCTGTATAACTATTATTTATGCTCCTAGGTTAACAACATTTCTTACAATTATCTTGACACATTTTAATCAGTGAATGCTCTATTAGAGCATTTCACTACAAAGTAACTGTTCTATTAGAGAGTATCAATCTAAGGAGCTATGTAAACACATTTGAGTGCTCTATTGCAATTTGTAATTTCCACTGACAGCTGTATCACAGTGTATTGATCTATTTTAATTAAGTTCCACAGTTTGAAATATACACCTAATGTGCTAGCATTATGCTGGCATACTACTACTCCAGCCTATCATGCCCTTTTATTATGCTGGTATATTTGATGCAGGCCTAATCCCTGTATATGTACATTGGTTTAATTGTTAAATACCGGTATATATACATATCTGATGTGGGAGTCAACAGCTTTAAATAACTGAAGATAGTGTGATCATTTTAGCCAAACTTTAAAGTTAACCAAATGTGAAATGTGTGTGTTTGTGCTGGTGAGGGCTCCCAAGGAAGTATACTTTAACCTGGCACATGCCAACGCACTCTTATTAAATTTTAGTTGTACCTCTCATTGGTACTCTTCACTCTCTACCACAATGTGGACACTTGCAATATAGTTGCACTTATCTAATGAATATTTTGCTTTTGTGTTCAGCTATATACTTTTATCTTCTGTAAAAGTCTTAGTTTACAGGATCTACAGTACATTACAGTAAATATAAAATATTTCTGAGCTATTATCCACCCAAAACTTGGCCTAGATCTAATCAATGCTATCCTCTTAAAAACAAATCAATGCTTGTGTTACCATTTCATTGGAAAGGACTTGCCTGATATTTCAATCTTACAAAACATCAACAGTTAGTAGTTACTGTAGCTACTTGAGAGTAGATTCTTATATACAGTAAGCATAGATAGCTTCAACCATTATCATGCTATAAACACTTTGAATTGTTAAAACTGGTTTTCAAATTATAGTTCTGGTTCCAGTTAAACTGCTGTTGTGAGATAGTCAGAATACCAGAGGTTTCTACACATTAAACTGTGACATTAACATACCTCGTGTACACACAGTGTCAGTACCACTCCAGCTTCCATCAATCTGACATGTCCTATTGGTACTACCACTAGCCTCATAGCCATCGTCACATTTGAAAGTACAAGTGTCTCCAAGACTAGGTTGTCCATCATTTCCCAGTGAACAATCAATATCTCCGTTATCAGGAGCAGTAAGTGGTTGACATGCTGTGTGAGTAGACAATGAAGAACGTATACAAAAGGTGTGATGCATAAATGAATTAAGTTTCTGTGGATTAGCTACTGAGTGCTATGTAGACCTAATATTTACTTCACATGATCTGAAATGCGCACAAGTTTAATTGCAATATTTGGTTAGAAATTATGTAACATACATTACAACCAACTTCAAATTGGGTATACAAGTGATGAAGCCATGTATTGTAACTACTACTATCAACCATCATTAATAGTTTAAGCAGGTAAAAAAGTCTGTAGTGAATTCATTCTCCAAATGCACACCTAACATCAACAGGTTTGTAAAAGTATATAAGAGCTGTTGATTCAGTCACAGCTATCAGAAAGAAGTAGTTGGAATAATTTACTAATATACTAAATTATGCATAAACTTACCTAATAGCACTAAATTCGAAAAGTTGAAGAAAGACATGGTTTGCATTCACCTGCTCCCTTGCCAAAACTAGTAATATTAAAGAGGTGAGCATGTGTTCACTCCCAATGGCTTTATACTGGAACAAGCATACTTTCATGGAGTGGCCCATATATACTAACTGTATTGAATGTAAGCCACTTGCTCTTGTTTCTTGTTTGTATCAAAGTGCTTTTTTAATAAATAGTGCTGGTGTTTAAAGGGCTTCACAGCGCTGCTAATTTTTAAGGAGTAACAAGGAAGAACAACAGGCCAGGTAAAAGCAAACTGACTAAAAATGAATCCAACATCATTATGAATTTATAAAATCTCCTGGGAAATACGGTTGCTTATGTATTATATATAAGATTACAACCCTTGAGCTTGGGAAATATTTTGTGGCCACATACGATATTAAAAATATAAATCAGTTGTGCAGGACAAGTATTAAAAACTTAATTTATAGGAACTGAACTTTACTGTGATATCTGAATGCCTTTGTGTCTGAGAACCTCAGAGGTAACTAGGTTGATACTAAAACTTTGTAGCTAACAACCAACCAACAAATGTGACCGGATTTGCGAAAAGGGGTCTTCCACACACATCCAATTTACCAACTTTGACAATTCATAACTTCCGTTTGGTAAAAGTTATTGCCTTGACATTTGGTCAGTAGTGTGCACCACCATAGATTAATGGATGGTAAAATTTCAGGTTTGGATCTTTTTTAAACACAAAGTTATGGTCTTCCAATTCATAGAATTGGATGTGTGTGGAAGACCCCTTTTCGCAAATCCAGTCACAAATTACACCTTAAGACATTAAGCTGTAACATCTTTAAGTATAATCCATAGCAGCTAGAATCATGGAAAAACTTGTAGCTAACCAACAAATTGCACATTAAGACATTGAAAGCTGCAACATCCTCAAAGTATAATTCGTGGTAGTTAGAATTGTACAGTAGAAGTATTGACTGTACTTTTGTTTCTATTATTATATCATTCTAACCCTTTCTCCGGAATTATTTATACTTCTAAATGCTAGCTTGCATCATTAATTATTGTTCAAAAACTAACTTTCTTCTTTGCATATCGTCTGAGTAAAGTTTTCTGTTAACTCAATAACAGTGTCCATATCAAACTCATCTGTGAAGAACACAAGTGATGGGTCACTAGCAATGGCATTCAGTTCATCAATGTTAGCACCACCCAATCCTGCAGCATAAACCTGATAGATACCAGCTGCATGAAGAGCATCAGCAGCAGCTATTGTCCTCCTTCGATTATTAGATCTTCCATCAGTCACAACAATAGCAATTTGGGTACGTCCATTTCTCACTCCCATTGTACCATCTTGTGCACTGGATAACAGAAGCTGTAAAGCAGCTGCTGTGTTAGTTCCTCCAGTGGGATATGGTATACCAGGATTGATAGCCGGTAAAAGAGCTGCTTTACTGGTGTGTTGCTGTAGATTAAATTCGATAGATGCACTACCACTAAACACTATCACTCCAACTAAGCTATCTTGTGGACCAATGGTCAGAGTATCAGACACACTTTCAGCAAATTCTCTTATGAGTTGGAATCTAGTTGCTGTAACACTTCCAGAGCCATCCAGTACAAAAACCAAATCAATACCAGAAGTTTCACAACCTATACAAATAGGGTGTACAGTACATAAATCCTTGTAATCTATTAAAACATTTCACAAACATATCCCACCAGGGTCCCATAAGAAGACTGAACCTGTTACTACAAGGAGTCAGATTTGTACAAGTAGTCAGAGATACTTCATTATTGATACTGATACAAACAAACAGAACATTTGGGTCACACTCATATTGTTTATATCCAGTGTAAATTTTAATAGGTACAACATCAAGAGAAATGAAATGATAGATGGTATTGGCTAACATATTTAAATGACAATTCGGTTGGTTTGAAGCAATCCTGTAGAAAGACCTGAAAATACAGTCTACCATTTCAATCATTCATCACAGTGGTCATTATCATCTAATGATTTGTTTTATATAATAAACTAGTGTGAATAAGGTCACTATTAAAGAAAGACAGATAGCACACTAATGATGAAGATCTAGGTCCTACACAGTGACAGAGGAAGTAGTTGATGTGAGGGGGCTGACCAGAGTATAGAATCTCTGGCAGCAGGGAGTCTTGTGGGGTGCAGTTCCCCAGAAGCTGTAACCATTTTAGCTTTCATGGTGCCTCAAAGTTCACCAGAATTAATTCATAGTACAATTTGAAGTATTTCAAGTATTTCAAGTAGAATACCAACCTTTTAGTCAAAAGTATATAAACAGACTATTTGTAGTCAATAAAAACCTTTTTTGGCAAAGTTTTTAGCTGTTGACTACAGGAGGGTTAATAAACATGCAGCACCTACAATCAGCCTTTAGACACCTGGAAACACTTGGTACAGTGGGAAGACACCAACTCTCAAAGTAAGATGCCAGTGTTTTGATTCCTACTGTAGGCAACAATTTGTTTTCCATTTTCAACTATTCTTAGATAAGAAGCACTTTGACTGTTCTATTAGGGTACTTTCTGTGCAGAAATCGAGTACAATTTATAACGCACAGGTGTCATGCATGTTATTATCTAGGATTAATACAAAACAATTAAGGGTGGGGTAGTTGATCAGTTGATTACAAATCGGGGTAAACTATTCCATAGTTTGATTACAGAAGAAATTGTACAAGTCAATTTTTTGTAGTGGGTTGGGTGTATATCAATCTTTTGCACGGTCTTCAGCCCCACTCCAAGAAGGATAATTTTGGCAAGAATCATTCTGAGGGGGGTAAGCCTTCTCTCAATAGATTGAGGGCTGAACAGCCCCTACCCTCCCTCTTCCTGCCACCTATGGTCCTAGATACACACATGTGGCTTCGTTCACACCAAATCCAAGGTTACCTTGATCTTACACATGCTCAGGTAGTGTATATAACACACAAACAATCATGAACAAGGAAATGACTAGCAAACACAAAGTACAAATTTTCTGTCACTACATACATATGTTAGATCACAAATTCCTGGCAATAACAATTGTAAGTAGGGTATCATTATTGCCTTAATAAGCACATGCACTACAGAGTCAACTTCAATATTTAAATAGTTGAATGGGTTACTTCCATCACAGATACAATTTAACTACAACATACTCTCTGTTTGTTTTTCATTTGAGGTATGGTTTTGATGGATAAAAAAACTTAGCAAGGTTTCTAATTCATTAACATAAAACGCTGCAGTAAACAAAAAGTGTACATACCTATTGTACAAGTAGTGTCATTTCCACTCCAGCTCCCATCATCTCCACATGTTCTACTGGTACTACCTCCTAGTTCATAACCATCATCACATGTGAAGGTACACGTGTCTCCAGGATTAGCTTCTCCATCTCCTCCCACTGAACAATCAATATCTCCATTATCAGGAGTAGTGAGTGGTGGACATGTTACCACTGCATAATAAATACAAATTGGTTTATTTTTTTTCAAATTACTCCTTTGTAGATATTCCCAGCTAGAAATTTGCAATCAGAAAATTAAATAATTCCACATTTCATAAACAATCCATTTTGGCACGAAACAAAATTAAATACCACTATTATGAGCTGACATTACTATACACTAACTCTTCCTTAATCTAAATTGACAGGGTATGCGGCCTAGAGTCATCCTTGTTAGGCCTGAGTCAAATATGCTCAAACTTTTGTCCATAATGTATTCAGGAATTTCAATTTTTAACCTATTATGCTCTTCATTGTTCCCATTATCCTTGCATTAGACTCTATTTAGGCTGTTTTGGGTGGGTAATAAATCTCATATACTCCACCTTGTTTTCTAATATACTCCACACCTTCAGGAACAATATAACATATGCTCAGAATCTAGGCCTATCCAATCGCTACGCATTGTTCACGTGCAGTGATTTAACGAGTGCAATTATTTTGTCATGTTAGGATGCATAGTTGCCATGGCGTTAGTATTATCACAAGAAAACCAGCTGCTTTTGCCAACCCTACAGCAGAAACAGCCATGAATGAGGTAAGTAATCTGAGTGTAATGTGAAACAAAGTCTAAAGCAGTTATACGGATGCAATGTGGAGTCTATGAAAAATTTACCCTCAGGCCCTTAGTAACACCCTCGCTTTGCTCGTGCACTACAGCCCAGGCCTTTGGGTTTATAAATTTCATAGACTCCACATTGTGCCTGTATAACTATTATTTATGCTCCTAGGTTAACAACATTTCTTACAATTATCTTGACACATTTTAATCAGTGAATGCTCTATTAGAGCATTTCACTACAAAGTAACTGTTCTATTAGAGAGTATCAATCTAAGGAGCTATGTAAACACATTTGAGTGCTCTATTGCAATTTGTAATTTCCACTGACTCAGTATCACAGTGTATTGATCTATTTTAATTAAGTTCCACAGTTTGAAATATACACCTAATATGCTAGCATTATGCTGGCATACTACTACTCCAGCCTATCATGCCCTTTTATTATGCTGGTATATTTGATGCAGGCCTAATCCCTGTATATGTACATTGGTTTAATTGTTAAATACCGGTATATATACATATCTGATGTGGGAGTCAACAGCTTTAAATAACTGAAGATAGTGTGATCATTTTAGCCAAACTTTAAAGTTAACCAAATGTGAAATGTGTGTGTTTGTGCTGGTGAGGGCTCCCAAGGAAGTATACTTTAACCTGGCACATGCCAACGCACTCTTATTAAATTTGAGTTGTACCTCTCATTGGTACTCTTCACTCTCTACCACAATGTGGACACTTGTAATATAGTTGCACTTATCTAATGAATATTTTGCTTTTTGTGTTCAGCTATATACCTTTATCTTCTGTAAAAGTCTTAGTTTACAGGATCTACAGTACATTACAGTAAATATAAAATATTTCTGAGCTATTATCCACCCAAAACTTGGCCTAGATCTAATCAATGCTATCCTCAGCCATTTAAAATCAAATCAATGCTTGTGTTGCCATTTCATTGGAAAGGACTTGCCTGATATTTCAATCTTACAAAACATCAACAGTTAGTAGTTACTGTAGCTACTTGAGAGTAGATTCTTATATACAGTAAGCATAGATAGCTTCAACCATTATCGTGCTATAAACACTTTGAATTATTAAAACTGGTTTTCAAATTATAGTTCTGGTTCCAGTTAAACTGCTGTTGTGAGATAGTCAGAATACCAGAGGTTTCTACACATTAAACTGTGACATTAACATACCTCGTGTACACACAGTGTCAGTACCACTCCAGCTTCCATCAATCTGACATGTCCTATTGGTACTACCACTTAGCTCATAGCCATCGTCACATTTGAAAGTACAAGTGTCTCCAAGACTAGGTTGTCCATCATTTCCCAGTGAACAATCAATATCTCCATTATCAGGAGCAGTAAGTGGTTGACATGCTGTGTGAGTAGACAATGAAGAACGTATACAAAAGGTGTGATGCATAAATGAATTAAGTTTCTGTGGATTAGCTACTGAGTGCTATGTAGACCTAATATTTACTTCACATGATCTGAAATGCGCACAAGTTTAATTGCAATATTTGGTTAGAAATTATGTAACATACATTACAACCAACTTCAAATTGGGTATACAAGTGATGAAGCCATGTATTGTAACTACTACTATCAACCATCATTAATAGTGTAAGCAGGCAAAAAAGTCTGTAGTGAATTCATTCTCCAAATGCACACCTAACATCAACAGGTTTGTAAAAGTATATAAGAGCTGTTGATTCAGTCACAGCTATCAGAAAGAAGTAGTTGGAATTATTTACTGATATACTAAATTATGCATAAACTTACCTAATAGCACTAAATTCGAAAAGTTGAAGAAAGACATGGTTTGCATTCACCTACTCCTTTGCCAAAACTAGTAATATTAAAGAGGTGAGCATGTGTTCACTCCCAATGGCTTTGTACTGGAACAAGCATACTTTCATGGAGTGGCCCATATATACTAACTGTATTGAATGTAAGCCACTTGCTCTTGTTTCTTGTTTGTATCAAAGTGCTTTTTTAATAAATAGTGCTGGTGTTTAAAGGGCTTCACAGCGCTGCTAATTTTTAAGGAGTAACAAGGAAAAACAACAGGCCAGGTAAAAGCAAACTGACTAAAACTGAATCCAACATCATTATGAATTTATAAAATCTCCTGGGATATACGGTTGCTTATGTATTATATATAAGATTACAACCCTTGAGCTTGGGAAATATTTTGTGGCCACATACGATATTAAAAATATAAATCAGTTGTGCAGGACAAGTATTAAAAACTTAATTTATAGGAACTGAACTTTACTGTGATATCCGAATGCCTTTGTGTCTGAGAACCTCAGAGGTAACTAGGTTGATACTAAAACTTTGTAGCTAACAACCAACCAACAAATGTGACCGGATTTGCGAAAAGGGGTCTTCCACACACATCCAATTTACCAACTTTGACAATTCATAAATTCCGTTTGGTAAAAGTTATTGCCTTGACATTTGGTCAGTAGTGTGCACCACCATAGATTAATGGATGGTAAAATTTCAGGTTTGGATCTTTTTAAACACAAAGTTATGGTCTTCCAATTCATAGAATTGGATGTGTGTGGAAGACCCCTTTTCGCAAATCCAGTCACAAATTACACCTTAAGACATTAAGCTGTAACATCTTTAAGTATAATCCATAGCAGCTAGAATCGTGGAAAAACTTGTAGCTAACCAACAAATTGCACATTAAGACATTGAAAGCTGCAACATCCTCAAAGTATAATTCGTGGCGGTTAGAATTGTACAGTAGAAGTATTGACTGTACTTTTGTTTCTATTATTATATCATTCTAACCCTTTCTCCGGAATTATTTATACTTCTAAATGCTAGTTTGCATCATTAATTATTGTTCAAAAACTAACTTTCTTCTTTGCATATCGTCTGAGTAAAGTTTTCTGTTAACTCAATAACAGTGTCCATATCAAACTCATCTGTGAAGAACACAAGTGATGGGTCACTAGCAATGGCATTCAGTTCAACAATGTTAGCACCACCCAATCCTGCAGCATAAACCTGATAGACACCAGCTGCATGAAGAACATCAGCAGCAGCTATAGTAGCTCTTTGACTATTAGATCTTCCATCAGTCACAACAATAGCAATTTGGGTACGTCCATTTCTCACTCCCATTGTACCATCTTGTGCACTGGATAACAGAAGCTGTAAAGCAGCTGCTGTGTTAGTTCCTCCAGTGGGGTATGGTATACCAGGATTGATAGCAGGTAAAAGAGCTGCTGTACTGGTGTGTTGCTGTAGATTAAATTCGATAGATGCACTACCACTAAACACTATCACTCCAACTAAGCTATCTTGTGGACCAATGGTCAGAGTATCAGATACACTTTCAGCAAATTCTCTTATGAGTTGGAATCTAGTTGCTGTAACACTTCCAGAGCCATCCAGTACAAAAACCAAATCAATACCAGAATTTTCACAACCTATAAAAATAGAGTCTGTATTATATAAATTATAATAACAAGTCACTTATCAAGACAAGTGAAATGATAGATGACATTGGCTAACATATTAGTAGGTAATTAGGTTGATTTGAAGCAAGTCTGTAAAAATACCTGAAAGGTATGAGAAGTAGTTATAAGCAATCAGAGACCTACACTGTATTTAGTGGAATATTCAATCTACCATTTCAATCATTCATCACAACCATCATTATATCATTCTAATGATTCATTTTATATAATAAACTAGTGTGAATGAGGTCACTATTAACATGTTGGTTGCTGTGGTCCATCCCTGGGAGTAGTGGCAACTGCCACCATTCATTGAGGATTCAATTACACATATGTGCTCATATATGTACATTTATTGGCCTAGCTAAAAACCCTTCCACCACACCAAGCTCTGTTATTGCATACTCTTTTCCCTAATGCTAATTACATCTAATCCAAAACAGTCAAGCTGTAAAAAAAAAGTGTGGCCTCCAAAAAGACCACGGTGAAAAAAGATGTGAAATCCAAGGTGGTGGCCAAGAAATGGCTGTGATTGTAGGTTAATGGCAAATTTTTTAATTACGATAATTCAGGTGAATTTGTATTGCCTCCTCCACTAGGATTCGGCACCAAATTCACCTGAATTGTCGTAATTAGAATTTTTGCCATTAACCTACCATCACAGCCATTTCTTGCCCACCACCTTGGATTTCACATCTTTTTTCACCCTGGCCTTTTTGGGGGCAGCACTCTTTTTTTACAGCTTGGCTGTTTTGGTTTAGATATCACTTCTTTTGTATTGCAAGCCACAAAGTTGGCCATAAACTGGCTTTGGTGCTTCCTTTTAACTTGTTTTTTTTCTTTACTGCAGGAATTGTGGAACAAACAAAGCAATTGTGTGCATAGCTTTTGTCTGATTAAATATTTGATTGGATAAGGGATCACGGAGCTACAAAGGTTTGAAAATTGCATTTTTTTTCTTCCTGTTAATATACTCATGGTGTGGCGCGCCAGCTTCTTGGGCCATACGACACACTACCGTGTGTCTTGATAACATTTTCCACAAAGTTGGTAGTGTACATAACAATACACAACAATCATGCAACAAGAACACAATGACACTATAATAGCAAATGAGATTATATATACACGAGATCATGTATGACATGACAATATATGATATATATAGAGAGAGGATGAGTTTGGATGAATAATGGGCAACTGTGGAAATTATAGGGCGGGTAGTAAGCTCTTCCATAAATAGGGTAATTGAATGAACATAGTATTTGCGACTTAGTATTGTCTGGAAAACAAGTGATGATAGCAAACTGCTAAGACATGTCAAACCCCAGAAATTGATGACAGACAAGCTATGTCACGAACATTAATATTGGTATAAATTGGTAAAGCGTTACAGCTACATAACTAGCATCTAATTCACCCAAATTCCTCCAAATTTCCCCAGTTGCCTGAGCTTGCCTTACTCCACATATAATAAATCATGATAGTACACAGACAGTATATTATTGCTAGTTAGAATAACTACACATAGCACAGATATGCATGAAACAGATGACACATCGAGATGGTATATAGCAAACTATGACAATACTAAATGAGCATGCAACCAAGTAAGCCGGTATGTGCACCAATAGCCGTAAGCTTCTACTAGGCTATTCACCTTTTGAGAACGTAGTGTGTCATGTGACACAAACCTGTTAAACCAGTTTGCCAATTACATAATGCTTGAAACCATTCAACATTACTGCAGTACATAGGTCATAGTGTGCACTTAAGGTCCCAGCAATTATGTGTAAGTTCTTATATTCCTACATCTGTAGCATGTATGTTAGTCTTTCCTTTTTTGAGGTATAGAAAATTAAACTTTGCAAGTTTTATTATTAATTTATGAATATAATATACAGTAAACAAAAAGTGTACATACCTATTGTACAAGTAGTGTCAGTACCACTCCAGTTCCCATCATCTCCACATGTTCTACTGGTACTACCTCCTAGTTCATAACCATCATCACATGTGAAGGTACAAGTGTCTCCAGCATTAGCTTCTCCATCATCTCCCAGTGAACAATCAATATCTCCATTATCAGGAACAGTAAGTGGTGGACACGTTGGGCCTATGCAACACAGCGATAAGCACTACTACAACATATTGAAGAACTATGCATGTTGTATACAAATGTGTAATATATAAAACATAGTTACAAGGTCTATATATTCCACTTGTATGAACAGAGTCTGAGGTCAGAGCACACATGCATACTGTGAACTAGTTATGGTCTACTAATTCTCCATTCCATTAAGGTACCAACTTAGCAAAGAAACTCATGTGAGTTCCACCATAGTTTAAGAAGGTAGATAACCAATTAACTCTGTTGTGTATCTTTGGCATCAGACAAATAACTGCAGCCTTGTGCAACATGGTTTATACACATAATATTATGTTATAACCAAGGTTAGCTCTTTATGATCAACACAGTAGCAAATTTGAATGTCATGGATAACAGAGCTCCACTCTCATATATAACTATGTCAAGTTATAGCTATTAGCCAGCTACAAGTGAAAATACTCACAACTTGCTAAAATGCTCAGAGGCACTTAATGCCCTTTTTCAAGTTTAAAAAACTCACTGGTTTTCAAAAACTGGTGAAACCCCCCTAGAAACAGATGGTTACTCTATCAAACATATGCATCTGACATAATCAAATTCTTTTAGCATAATCTATGAAAACATTTGGACAATCTTTTATTAAGTTTTGACCCATCATGTATACTGTATACAGTAGCAAAGAAGTGGTTGATCAATCAGCACGGAAACCAAACTGAAAGACACACATGTTTGGGTTGTAGTGAAGTTGCTACTCAATTTGTGATGAATAAGCTTCTCAATAGCACACTGGTGTGAGACATGCACATGACTAATCACGCAGTGCAGAGTGTAGTCAGCATACAAATTCTGTATTGATAAGCACAGAAAGTGTTACAATGCATTACTTTTACTTAATATCCACAGGTAGTTACACCTTATCTCTGCTATGACTTAAAATTCTATGTGTACAATTGAACAAACATACCTGTCCCACACATAGGTTCAGTACCACTCCAAGTCCTATCATTCTGACAAGTCCTACTAGAACTACCAGTTAGTGTAAACCCATCATCACATGTAAAAGTACAAGTTTCTCCAGGATTAGCAACATTATTAGCTCCCAATTGGCAGGAAATCATACCATCAACAGGTGCAAAGATTCTTGGACATATAGCTATTGAATGTAAACAAAGTACATATAGTAATTATTACATCATTATAACTTTGAATATCTAAAGACACTGAAATTTGTATGGGAGGATCACAGTATGCTATTTTAGAAGCAAGGGCTATGTATACAAAACAATTGACATGTGGAAGGTACAGAACAGTTATGAAAACCAGACATGAGTAAACCACACAGCTATGAATAGTATATCAGTTTTACTTATGAGACAAGTTGATATTGTGTTACTTCTAAAAAACCGTGTTTTTATTGAATCATTTATGACATAATTACGGAGTTTACAATAGGCCCAGATGGGTAGGCTTGCTTGTAGAGTGATTATATCATGTAGAATGGTAATAAATCAGCAATGTGAGTGTGGCCTGTATTCAAAAATGTGTGGAAAATTTGCCATAGCACTAGTTCTCACTTAGCCTCAACTCATAGGATAGCAAGGATAATAAAAACACTTCCTGTCTGAGTGGTAAAGATGTGATTTGCTTCGACTCGTTATATTGAGCAACATGGAGCATTTAATTGTGGATTTTGGTTTATAAGTTAGGTGTACTTGCTAATTTCAACTAGTAGATAATTACTAAACTATGTAATGATCAGTAAAATGATCATTTGGGCTATGTATGGATGAATATTTCTACCCATCATGTGTCAGTCATTGAGCAGACCACGGAACAACACAAAGAGAACACACTATGAGTCCTCAGTACTTAACTTAATGTATTAACCTACTTACTGTCCCAATAGCAAAGTTAGTTACTTAAATGTAGTACAAAATAAAAAATTAGATCTCACAATTGTAATTTTTCTGGCATTGTGTGTAAAGCATAATGACATATAAATAATGCTCTGAGGGCTATTAGCCCGCACTAATACACTGATGTATAAAAGAAACAGGGTGAGTACTCTTTAGTTCTTTCACCTATCAGGTGAGTGTGCCTAGAGTGACATATATCACTTATACCACAACTACCTCGATTTGCTGATAAATACACCTGAAAGCCCAAGTGCTACAAATCCGTTGCAGTCATGGTTAATATATGACAATATCACATATATGTGTAGAGTCTGTCTGCTATTTTACAAGCACTGTAACTTACGTTCACATGTTGATGCATCTTCACAATTTCCATCACGATTGACCACTTGTCCTAGTGGACAGAAGCATCCTTCAGCACATCCTCCAGTACAGGTAGCACCAATATTCTCACATGTTTGAGGGCAGAGGGGAGCACACTGTTGGAACGTTTGGCCTCCAGTACATGGCGATGCTAAATTATAGTGTGCATTTATTTGGTATAGTCACTATTAATTTTATGTTCTTACATATACATTTAGTATAAACACACAGAAGCCTGTTTTGTTGCCAAGAGAAGCCAATTTAATTCTGCAATATTATGCACTTGTAACTTGGTCACTAAGGTGATATGATGCCCGTCGAAGACAAAGAATAAGGTAACTATCTGTACAGTCCATAGATATTATGAGCTCTAAGGACTATTTAAAGGCAAACAACATCAGTAGTTTTGTATGGAAGCATGTAAGCCAGTTATATCAAATATAGCTATTAAGATTTGTCAGCAACTTTATCACAGACACATATCAAGAAGTAAGATATTCTACTTCTGCTGTGACAATAATACAAAAATTATTAACTGGTTATGAACAAAATAGTTGAAAGACAGAAATATGTATAAATATACTGGACAAAGATGTTATCAGTAGTTCCAAGCCTACCGTGTAGTTAAAACACTATAATATATATTAATGCACTTGATGTAGTGACAATTGTCCAAACATACATTTATAGTACCACATTTTGTACGTTTGTCTTGTGAGCTGTATTAGCTGGAGTAAAGTTTTCTTTACGGTGTCCATTACTATCTGTTCTCCACGATTACGCTAGAGTGCCACTTGAAATAATTTTGTGGTATCAAATATGGAAGGTGTTGTTATGGAAAATTGATGCCTCAATATGGTTTCATTTCATGAAAAAGATGACCAGTACAATTGGCACAGAGGGCAGACACTTGTTGAAACCTGCGGGAAGCTAAAAATCTCATATACAGGTCAATTCTTGAAATATGATTCTAGATTTTCCTGAAATCTGTCAGATATTCCCAGAAATTATGTGTGGTTTTTAAGTGCAATTTTCATATCTATGGTCTCTTAGACGTCCAAAAAGCCTTGGTAATTTCTGTGAAACTTATCAGAAATCTTGAAATCTTTGCTAGATCGCTTGTTGGAACCCCCAAAAGGCTCATGCCACTCTTGAGCTAAGTATTGTGGTGAAAATGGTAGCTTTTTGATGCGGCATCATAAGCCTCTAGCCTTGCGACTGTGACCAGGTAGGTAGACCAAACATTAGAATTTTTTTGGCAGGCAGACAAAAGATTGGGTTTTGAAAGGCAGTGGTTACTGAACTGCAAATCTAATGCACCAGTTATTGAACCAACAGTAAAACTTAGACAAAAAGGTTACTAATACAAAACAAAACTGACGAGGCTCAAACCCTAGACCACCAGTGTGTGGGGTCAGTGTGCTACCAGCTGTACCATCACTGCTAGCTACCTACCTCCCCTACTTTCTATCTAACAAATGTGACTCAAGAAGTAACTTGTATAATATTATAGTAAGAAGAACCTATACCTGGGTAAAGAAGAAACCAAAGCTGAGCCCAACCCTAACCCTAATGCTAAATTGACATTTGCCTGTTAATGATGTCTGTATGATGGTAAGTTTTTGGTGAGTTCAAGGTGAGCTAGGGTTGGCTCAGCTTTGTTGGAACTCTCATTTCACTCACTCCAACCCTAGCTTACCTTGAACTTACCATCATACACCTAGTGTGCTTGAAACTCCAGTAAATTTGCATCATTGACAAAATTATTTGGCTTAGTAACCACTTACTTTCTTAAAATTCAGTATTGGTGCATGCATAAGGTTTCATTTTGGATTTAATGCTATATTTGACATTGGATACACCAAGACTATTCCATTAAGGTAATTTTTGCCAATTAAGATATTTCTAGGGTGGTTTTAAGAGGCAGAAGTTTGGCAGGTTCCATTCATTATTGGGGAAATCCCTACTAAACAGTACTGTTGTGTTGTTTGATACTACCATACTGTTTGATAGATCATGAAGGTAGTTTTGCATGTCAGCATGTTACAAATTAAGTGATTAAATTTTAAAAGTAAGCAACACCAAGGGGAGTTTCTTTTAGTTCTTTTAGTTACCCTTTTACCATCTAATAACTGTGCCACCAGCAGAATTCGAACTTACACAATGTCCTAACCGCAAGGCTTGCCAACATTTAAACAATTCATTCTGTGGTTTGCACAAAAAGCTTGTGTTACATGAAGTTCCAGTAATGCTGTTATCAGTGAGTGGTGCTACGACCAAAGGTGTTCGTCTGTGGTTGTGATAGAAATGTATAGTAGCTAAACTTGTCAACAAGTTTTCTCTACACCCTTATATTCAATGTGCTAACATCAAATAGCAATGAATAGTAACTTTTTGGCTAACTTGGCTTGGATGGCGAGGGCTTTGCTTGGCACAAAAAAAATCTCAATGCATGCAGCAGTTGGCAAGATAATTGTCTGACATCAAAGTAATGAAAGCAATCAGATAGAGATGAACATATGTATATATGTATGCATATACATACACAAAGTAAATAGCAAGAATATTGTATAGCTACTGGCCCTACATTATTATAGTAGCTAGAAGCTGAACATACAACAATAAGTGTACTTACGACATTCAAGTAGGCTCCTCCATCCTGGTACTGGAACACCAGCACTAGTACAAGCAGAAGCGTAAGCAGCGAAACTTCCACAGAAACATTCTTCTCTATCTTCTTCTTCACAGTTACATCCATCAACAACACAGTCATTTATGTATGTAGTAGGGTCAACCACTCTGTTGCAAGCACTAAAAACTGCTGACCTCATTCCAGCACATCTTTCTCTTGCTCGCACTCCATCTTCAGGTGAACACATCGCATCTACAGTAGGCATGCAAAATAGCCTTGTGTCATCAGTTTCCCAACTTTCACCAAATTCATCTGGAGTAGCCAATGCATTGCCATCTGGATCCTGAAAGTCATCAGCTGCATTACCATTGTAGTCTCCACACAATCCACACACTCTGTTTGCCCATTGTTTTGAGACAGTAACTTCAACACGCCACCGCCCATCCCAGAATATTCTGACACCAATTGTTGGTAAGATTACATGTAGACGTCTTCCAATTCGAAGTACCTGAACATCTCTTGTAGCATAAATTTCTCCATCACCAGTGTGTGTCTGTAAATCACCATTGATGGTCACAGTTCCTCCTAAGGCTCTTCCAAGTACCACTGTAAAGTTGTTCTCACGAGGAACTGAAATTGTCACCTGGTCAACACAAGACACTCTTTCATTGTGTGCTAGATTTCTAGCTATCACAGAGAAGTCATCACTATCACACGGTTGAGCTAAAACATAACTGCATCCTCCTTGGAAATCATAAAAGCGACTATCAAATGTTCTGTAATGAGGATCACCAACAGCATAACAGGTTGGACCATCAATTGGACATTCTTGTGGTTCACATTGAAGATTTCCACCACGACATGTACACCTCATGGAACAATCTGGTTGGATCTGTTGTCCCTCTTCAACTGTTCCTCCATTGTGAGTACATCCTAAGTAGTAAAAAGACATGATATAGTTACACATTGTGCAGTAAGAACACATAGAACATCTTAGTCATTGATGCAAGTCCGAGGTGAAGCCAAGATTAAACATCAATATTCTACAACTTTTGTGATTTAACCAGTATAAGGTTTTCGACTTCAATAATGTAGCAAAAAATTATACTGTTTGTTTTAAGTAATTGAGAGGATACATGCAAGATGTGTCAGCATGCGGTACTGCTTAGAGCTTGTGACTCACCAAGTCACGATTTTCTGGACCCTTTATCACCAATTTATTGAGTTGAGCCAAATTTATTTACAGTTCTCTGGTAATCACAAACACAGCACAAGCACAAAAGAAGGCAAGTCAGTGCTATTTTTAGTAATACTTACAGTGGATAACAGATTATCATACTGCATTGCTAAATTGGAGGTTCAGTAGTGGAAATGAGATTTGTTGCTGTCCATACTTGTACTTATAATGCTGTAATGAGCGCCATCGTTATTGCATCGCAATATATTTATTAAGTTAACATGCTTGCTGGGAGTGTAGGATATGAGCATGACTGTATATAGTTACGTAGTATAAACTAACAGCACAGTGATGTTAGAGCGATTGTCAAGCATTAATGCAATTCATAAGGTTTTGGATTACATGAAGTGCCATGCTGTCAAAGACACTGTAAGATATTATTCACTTGTAAGGACTCATGTAAGTTTAGTCTTATACATTATATTGAAATGCACTTGCTCATGCCAACATATACATGTATGCAAAGTTTTTTTGCAACATTATAATGTACCTTGTGTGCATGTAGGCTGAGTCCCAGTATATGTTCCATCTTCTTGACATCTTCTAACAGCACTGCCACTAAGTGTAAACCCAGTGTTACATGTGAAAACACAGGTGCCTTCACTTGAGCAGTCGACCATTCCATTTCCAGGAGCAGTAAGTGGTGAACAGAGATCTGAAGTGAAATTGATAATATACATACTTGTACACTGTATAATTAAACAAGCTATTTTAGTAATGAATTCCTTGCAATGACCATAACACCATAAATGCTGCATAAGTTCATTTCCATTGTCCTTGGTTAAAATATTTGTACCTTTGGTAAAACAAACAATCCTATTGCCTAATAAGTTGTCTATATACCATATTGCAAATTCACTTTTCTGAAACTCAGCAATCAGCCTATAAACAGAAGGAACCATATATCCCATGAAGGTTTGTATATACACTGTATAGACCAGAAACTAGTCTCATACTAAATTCACAATGTCTTGACAGGAATAGTCACACCCAAACATTACCATAGTATGGCTATGATTTTTTAAAATTTATTTAACGTATTGGACTGACTAGCTAATGCTGTCAGACAGGCACAGCTTATAGCAATAACTATACAATGCTGGTACTATGGACCTGATTTTCAGACATTAGGTGACCCTTGAGTGAGCTACATACTGAGTCAAGGGTCTTGGCTAAGGATGCAGGATAATTAGAAGAGCATACATAAACAGCTGAGTAGACACTTCCTTGTGTATATTTGTGTTTAGAAACTATTGTTGTTCTGAATTTCATCACTTCCATATCAACCATATGATCAATGTTATTACATGATAAATATAATGATAATTATAAGCTTTAATGTTATCACTCTCTTTATAATTATTGTGTTGAAACTCTGAACACTATATTTCAATAACAATAATTATAGACTAGTACATTTCCTTAATAAGACAATAATTCTATTTTCTATTCAAATGAAAGCTGCTGCAATTGGACTAGGTAACTTCTGTAATTCGCTTTATTTTTGCACAAAAACGTTTCGTTATAAAAAATTTTGTGTAAGAATGATTTACTTGTAAAATTTTGTGTTAAAAAGATTTGCACAAGTTTTGCTTACAAAAATTATTTTACAATGAAATAAAGCTAGTTACAGTATTACTGACAATATTAAAGCATGATTGTAATTGTGATCTAAGGCTGGGCCACTACACATGTTTTTTATCTGTTTGTCCACCTGTTAAATGCTTTATAAAATGAATTGTTAAAATCTTGAATGGTTATACATCTGTATCAGAACTGTACTTTGTTTACAAACTAAGAGATACTTTAAGACCATTACCAAGTGTCCAGATGGTACAGGTGTACTAATTTTCAAGTGTCCTGATTAACAGGTTCCAGAGCATACTATTGAGTTGCATGCTCTAATGATTCACAACATATGTATGAATATATTACTCTTGTATATAATACAATGCAGTATTTTCACCAATAAATACAACCAGCCAATAAGATTTTTGTGGTGAAAATGCAGCCAACTGTACATGTAGCCAAACAAAAAACATCAGCAAAACAGTATATAATAATTCTGTGTACTGGAATTATGTATGTAGTTCAACAACTAACCAGGACAGGTTGTTGGTTCAACACATTTTCCATTGTCATCGACAACTAGTCCAGCAGGACAGAAGCAACCTTCAGCACATCCACCAATTCTTGGTCTACCAACACTATCACAAGATTGAGGGTAGATAGAACCACACTGCTGGTATACCATATTAGCTGGACATGTCACAGCTACAAAAGAACAACATCATATTGTTATCTCAAATACATGTATCTATAAAAAAAGTGACAAATAATTAAAATTAATGCTAAACTGTAGACATAATACAATATTGTTAGCTTTGTACAACAGTTAAGAAGTAGCACAATATCAAATCGTTTCTGGACTAGTTCTGTACTTTTCATTTCTTATGATGACTAACATAGCTTATACTTTTCCTTATACTTGTTTGTGAATTGTTTGTAACATAACCAAATTTGTACAGGGGGTGTATATACCACATCAAGAAAAGAATAAT